>NW_008356473.1:2601449-2701150 GCF_000622305.1 Nannospalax galili | reverse complement strand
TGGGTTTTTTTTTTTTTTTTTTTTTTTTTTTTGGAGACACTGTCTCATATAAACTAGGCTAGCCACAAATTCACTATCAAGTCAAAGACGACCTTAAACTCCTGACCCTCCTACCTTTACTTCTGAAGTGCTGGGATTCCACATGTGAGCAATTATATGATTATTAAATAAAAATTTTAAAAATATTTTCAAATACAGTATCTTCTTAGAGTCTAAAATAGGTTACAATGGGCTTTTTTTATGTGTGCGTTTGTGTGTGTGTACATTTGGTTTTCTGTGTGTGTTTGCATGTTCATGTATGTATGTATGTGTACATGTGCCTGTGAAAGTGAGAGGTCAACCTTGGGTTTTTCTTGATTTTTTGAGACAGTCTCAAAAATTACTGGGACCTGGCATTCACTGAGTAGCATAAACAGGCTTGACTAGCAAACCCCATGGACCTGCCTGTCTCTGCCTCCCCAGCACTGGGATTACCAGAGAGTACTGGCCACACCTGGCTTTTTACATGGGTTCCAGGAATTAAACTCAGGTCCTTGTGCTTGTACAGCAAGCATTTTATTAACTGAGATACCTCACCAGTTCCCTTCATTTTCATTTTACAGGTGAGAAATCTCAAGCTTCCGGGGGCAACCTGACATCTCCAAGGAAGCATAGTGAGGAAGAAGGGTCCCTGTTTGGGGTTTAACCTCAGCACACTAGGTTTCAGACCAGAGTTCATGTCCCAACACCACAGCTGCCTCGGTGACTTGGAACAAAACTGGGCATGGCTCATTCAAGGACATAAGCTAGCAGCTTACAATGGGGCTTGATGGGGCATGTTATATCGAAACTGGAAGTTGGCATTGAGACCCAGGCACCGTGTGTCACAGCAAAGCTGCCACCACTCCTGGTGGACGACATTGAAATGGTTATGAATAAGGGCTTCTTCCTGTAGTGGTTAATGTCTGCCTGCCAAGGCCTAGGAACTACTGTGATGACTGAGAAGAAAGCTTCCGAAGCAATGGGGAGGTGAAAGAGAGAAATCTGAGCTGAGGATGAGACTGGAGGCAAGGATGAGTCTTTCTAGAACCTCATCCAGCCTGACTCTACCATTTGGGGCCTTCCCACCAGACCATCCTAGGTCTTCTCAGGTGACTTCCCCCATTTTATCCCAGTTCCACACAGACTCTTCTATTTCTTTTTTAATTGAATTCTTGTGTATTTCATACATAGCATCTCAATCAATCTTCATCTTCTTCATACCTCCCTTCCCTACTGGCACATACATTCTGTCTTTTGTCTTAAGACCTATTGTGTCAAGTTAGTGTCCCCAGATGTCCCTTAGTGCAAGTTCATCGACTGAGGTCTAGTCAGCCTATCTAGAGTCCCTCACTTTAGGAAGATCAGTTCTTCCTCACCCAGCAGTAATCAGCTGCCAATGTTTCTTCAGCTGAGGTGGGGTCAACTGTCCATTTCCCCAGTTCTATGCTCGGTTTTTGTCTGACTTTGGGTGGGTTCTGTGCAGGCTGACACCCTTTGCTGTAGGTTCATACGAGCAGGGTCCCAGGAGCTTGTAGGACTCTATTTACATATGGTCATTCACCCCCTCCCTGGCTCTTACAATCTTTCTACCCTCTCTTTTGCAATGGTCCCTGAGCCTTGGATGGGTGTAGCTTAATATAGGAGTCCTCTCCAAGGACCAGCATTCTGTAGACTCTTAGTCTCTACACTTTGGCCATTTGTCTTTTGTGTTCCTGGTCCTCTGTTGCATGAGGGAGCTTCATTAATGAGAAATGAGAGATTCATTATTGTCTTCTTACCCCTTGTTCTATGTTCCCTGAGCCTTAGATGTAGATTTTGCAATGTGAATGTACCACTTAGATTTGGGTGATTTATGGGCAATATCTGTGTGTGACCAGTTGTGGTACTTTGTAATAGTCTCCATCTGATACAAAAGAAGCTTCTTTGATGAGTGGTGACTGAGATATTTGTCTATAAATATAAGGATACATATTTTGCAAATAGTAAGAAATTATATTAGTCTAGGGATGACAGTTTTCTCTACGATCTATGACCTCTCCATCCATGTGTATTTGGCTTTATTTATAGTACCACACATGAGTTTCCTCCCGCTGAGTGGGATTTTAGTCAAATTAGGTAGCTGTTGATTGCCCACAAGATAAAAGTTCCACTACTGTACCAAAGTCGTATGCTAGACAGGTCATTGATGTGCTTATTTGGCCTTGAAACTGGTGTTGGATCATCAATTGATGTTCTCCCTTAGCACTTTGCATAGTGCTTTCCAAAACTTCTGTATACATACAGAGCTCTTTCTTACTCAAGGTCCTGGCCTTGTTCATTTTCTGGAACATTTCCCTCCCAGCTCTTTGCAAACCAGATTTTCATATGAATGCCCTCATCCTAGAGTCTTCCTCTGACCACTGTAATGGGTTGAACAGTGGCTTCTCCTTGAGATAAGCCCAAATCCTCACATCTAGAACTTCCAAAGGTGATCCTTCCTTGATAAAGGGGCTTTACAAAGATCTGAGCCTAATTAAGTTAAGGGTCTTCAAATGAGATCAGTCTGGATTTAGGCAAAGACTAAATGCAATGAAAGACGCCCTTTTAAAAGGGAGAAGGAACTTGGAGACACCAGGGAAGAGAAAGCAATGAACGGAGCCTGGCAAAGGCTGAAATGAGCAGTCCAAGGCAGGTGATGCTGTCTGTCAATAGCTTGCAGAGACAGAGAAGTGTTCTCCCCTGGAGCCATCAGAGGAAACATGGCTCTGCTAGTTTGATTTTGGACTTAAGCCTTCCAGATCTGTCAAAGAGGGAATTCCATTTTAAAGTCACCTAGCTCATAGTTATTTGCTCCAGCAGCACTAAAAGTCCAAATATAACCACTTGACAGCACCACACTCCCTCCCTAAACACAGACGCACAGATATGCAGACAAAGAGACACACTGATACACACACAGATACACAGACACACAGACACAGACACACACACACACACACACACACACACACACTGTTAATTTTCCAATGTTTCACACAGATACACAGACACACAGACACAGACACACACACACACACACACACTGTTAATTTTCCAATGTCTCTCCCACTGAAGTGATGGATTTCTAACTATACCATCATGTGCTGCAACTTGGATTACATTCCTATTCCCCCTTCTTGAGGGCAGGAACCCTACTTTTCTCTTTCATGTAGCACCTAGCACACTGCTAAGACTTACAGGGATACTCAGAATATGGGCTAAGATTTGGCTTCTCTGACTTTACACTCCTCTTCCATGCCTCCTGAGCCTGCCCTACCTTCTTGCTGCTCTGTTCTTTCCCATACACACTTCCTCTGTTCCGAATGCTAGCAGCCCCTTATTTTCTAGCACTCAACTGTCCTTCAAGGCTGCATTCAAAGGCCTCTCCCTCAGGGTGCCTCTTTCAGTGGAAGCAGGGCCTGTTCTGCTCCCCCATGGCCTGGTGTTCCCGCCCCTGTTGGAGCAACCAAAGGAGGCCACAGGATGCTTGAGTACTGGCTGATTTCCTGTTAGGCATGAAACCTTCCAAATGTCAGACTGCTGCCATAGTCGTATCTGTAGCCCAGCATCCAGGACAAGGTCTGGAAATGAACTTGCGCCTCATGTAAGTGTATTAAATGAGGAAATCTTTACTGAAAATGGCTATCAAAATACATTTTTAGTTGCCTTTAATTTTCAAATTAGTTTGGATTTATAGGAAATTTGAGAAAATAGGATTTTGTACATAGTGCTTATCTCTAACATCTTACATTAACGTGGTATATTTGTTATGGTTATGAGCCATAACTGATATTATTAGCTAACATCCATCTTTTAGTAAGATTTTCTGAGTTTTTAATTAAGTTTTTAAAGTTATACAAAATAATGGGCTTTATTTCACATACATATGTGTCATTCTTTGTTCTAATTCACATACCACCACCATCCCCACTGCTGTCAGACACTCAGGCTGCCACCCTTTTTCTGGCATGTGAGGGATTGACTGAAAGACTGAAAGAGTGATAGAGAGCAATTGGGGAAACAGAGTGACTTCAGCAGTGCTCTCCCTTCTCAGGATGTCCTTTCTAGGACATCAAGACAAGTTTAAAGCAAGGTCCTCCTCAAGTGTAAACATAAAGGCTGGTTTTGCAGAATGAACCTGTGCTGGAGAACATAGTTCTCTCAGCTGAGCAGGTAGGGAACTTCTTTCAAGAGCAGATCTCAGAGAGGAAAAACAACACTGACATGGTGCTGAGGGCCAACACTGAGCATGAGTCCGGCCTTTGGAGAGAGAAATCCTAAGGTCACTGAAATTGCTAGAAATGATGCAGAAATGCAAAACATTTTCTCATTAAGATAAAATTCATGTAACACAAAATTAACTATTTTGAAGTGAACAGATCGGTAGTGTTTAGCACAATAACAATACTGTAAAACCACGCTTCTTGTCCAGTTCTAAATCGTTTTTATCATCCCCCAAAGAAACTTTATGCCTATTGGGTAGTTTGTTTTCATTCCCCGTGCACCAGATAACCACCAGTCTGTAGTCTGCACCCTGTCTGTGCATTTTCCTAGTCTTAATAGTTCAAACAAAATAGAATCCTACAAACCCAACCTTTTCATTTATAACATAATATTTTTGTAACTCACATAATGGCATTTATTTATTAGTGCCAAATTCCTTTTAAGGCTGACTAACATTTCATTGATTGCATAAACAGCATTTTGTTTGTCTGTCCATTAGTTGATGAACATTTAGACTGCACTAACCTTCTGAATATTATAAATGATGCTGTTATTATTCATGTACATGCTTGTGCAGCAAATAAAGTTTAGAAATCTAAACTTTAAGCAATTATCTTACTTCAAAATGGGAAATCAAGGAAAATGGAGTCAAAGAGAAGAGGCATTTTGCTGTTCTCCAGGGAGAAGGTGGTCCAGGCACTAGATCAAGGAGGACCACACTTGGAGAGTGTCCTGTTTACAGTCAAGGAAAGACTTCAAAAGAAGGATAGAAAGGAAGTTTCCAGACAATAAGAAGATCCCGTCTGTTAGTAAATGAAATGTTAGTTCACTCATCCTCTCTTCTCTGTGACTCCTGTTTCTTTAAAAGCAAGTGTCCCCTTCTCATACATGATTTCTGGCTCCTTTCTCCAGATCCAGGAGCCAGAGATGGGGGCAGGTGGAGCAGGAAGGAGGAGTGAGAGGACTGAGTTCTTTGGAGAGCATCATGGGGCAGAAGCAGCTGAAGTAGGCTGACCTGCTGCAAGCTGGGAGCCGCTTGACCGACAATTGCCTTTCGTTCGCCCTTACCACAGCCCTGTCTTGTGGGCAAGCATGTTATTTGCATGTTATGACTGAAGAAACTGAGACTTGGAAAAGTGATTTATCCTGGATCGTGGAGCTCAGTCATGATGGACTGAGACTGAGTGTTCCACTGCAGGTCCTGCCTCTTCCTTTCATGTGACTCCCACCCTGCAGCTTTCCTAAGCATGAACCCTGCACCTATTGATTCCCTTCTTGACCAGCATGCATGATCTGCAGTACGCTTTAGATCCACCCAATATAATTAAGTCTGCTTTTTCTGACTGATATGTGGGCTGTCTTATACAGTTCCTTAAGCCAAATGAATGGCAGATGGTGCTAGAATGTCAAATGTTTACCAAAGAGAAACCCTGCTAATAGGTGACACGGTCCAGGCTCTGCTCTAAATGTGTTGATACATGATCATTATCTAGTGTTGGTAAACCTATGGCTTATACTTGAATTAACTTTACCCTGCACTCTTTCCCATTTAATGTGGAGCTGCTCAAAGGAGGGCTCTATTTTATCATCTCTTCATCTTGGTACCCAGGATGGAGCCTAACAGGAACAGGTGCTCAGGAGTTAGTGGATTCTGGCAGAAGAGAGGCCTTGGGCCCAGAGCTGGCTGACCATTCTTCACTGATCACTTGGTTCCTTTTACTCTTCTGTTGTGTAACCACCAGAAACTTGAATCAGACAAGTCATCTGTACCACAGTTGATGTATCTTTGGAAAGAGAGGCCTCAGTTTCTTTGTCAGTAGTAGTTTAGCCTTTTCCTCAGGCTTGATAACTCATAGGCAAAGTATGGCTGTCACAGCTCAGGTTATAACTTTCTCAGTGGAGGAAGGGTACTGTAGGTCATGTATACCACTTTTGTCAGAAACATTTCAACTTCCCTAGAAACGAAATAAAATCCGAAGAGAGACTGATATTTACGTGACCCTCAACAGTGACATATGTGGAAGTACAGAACTGGAACCACATACTCAGTGAAAGGGACCTCAGAAGTACATGCTGTTTCATCTTTACAACAGAAAGCACGATGGTCATGGCATGGTCAAATTTTAAGTGACATAGTCAGAACACAAAGCTGCATAATACTACTAAAAATACAGAGATGTATAGGAAAGAAGACTGAGGAACTAAGGATTATCAGAGGGTTTCCTCCAATTCCTTCCTTTTTTCCTCTTCCATGTCTTCTGTAATGAGACAGCTTTATAACGAGAAGCTGCTCCTTAAGAAAAGACCTCACTATTGCCAGACTTCCACTGTCTCACCCCTTGATTGCTACTCTTCTCTCCGCCCGATACATACTCAGATTCTCCCAAGTCTAACTCAGCCTTTGCCCAGCACAAGAAGGTTTGGACTATGAACTGCAAGGTGGACCCCTCCTGGTTAATCCCACTCACTGTGGTATAGTGACGTGGGCCCTGATTATATCCAGGCATAGTTATTAACGCTCTCCTTTTCCCTTTCACAAGTCTCCACTATAGGTGACAAATTATATATTTATTCTAAATTAGGGAAAGAACAGGGTTCTGCTGGAGGTCAGCTACACCAATTGCCCTACTTTACCTCAACAGTTTCGCAGTTTACCAAGGTTACCACACCAAAGGCTCCGTGGGGAATGCAAGAAAACAAGGAGCCCTGTGGGAACAAGATGCAGACTTAAATTCCACTTCATCTCTGATAAACGGCCTAGCAACCAGTTTTCCAGGCTTCGGTGTCCTCTCCAGGACTGTATGTTCATTCGCTGAGGCGTGGCCAGGGGTAAGCAGTGGAGCCATCTACGCAAAGTACCAAAGTTTGTCCTCAAATCCAGCAGGCAAAAGCTAATAGCCACTCCTGACTCCTTTCACAAATAATACTCAACTAAGAGTTAATATCCAGCCATGCGTGGTGGTGCTTGCCTTTAATCCCATCATTTGGGAGGCCGAAACAGGTGGGTTCCTGTGAAATTGAAGCCAACTTGGGCTGCATAATGAGTTCCATGCCAGGTGGGGGCCACAGGGAGACACTGTCTCCGAAAAAACCCAAACCAAACCAAATCAAAAAAGAATTAATATTCAAATTAATAACTTAATACTTATAACTCATTTGCTCAAAAGAACTCCATAGTTCTCTCAGGTTCCCCTCGCTACAAAATAGCAGATAGGTATGTTAGCATCAATGTCAAGGGCCTAAGGGAATCAGAACGATGAATGGCATAATCATATCTGATTTATATACATAGGAATATGGGGCATTAGTAAAGGAATTAAGTGACTTTAAAAACATGGGTGTCACTTTCATCATGCAGCAGTGTCCAGGCAAGTGGGCTATCTGCCAGGGGGTCCAGAAATACACTTGGTAGCTATTTGAGACTCTGCTTTTAGAAAAGATCCAGGGGAATTCTGATCCTTGAGAAGCCCTTTATGAACAAACCCCCACTGCAAACCAATGAGGAGTTCAAGGTGCTACGCTGACTGATCTCAGGTGCAGACTTGGGGCCTGAAACCCTGGGCCCTGAGTACACTCAGATGACAGGAAGGCCATGGAGCCAGTGTGCTTATGAAATGCCCTTAACACTCATTCTTTTTTCATATTGCTTTGCATAAACCCTTCTTCCATTTAGACAAGAACCTCCATTTCTTTGGGAAGGAATCTTTTAAAACTGGCCAGTTACTCAATGAGAAAACCAGCCTCATGTCCAGCCTTAGACATCTCTTCCTGTATTACAAAAAGTCAAAAGTATTAGCAGCTTTGGTTGTGTAGATTTCAGAATCTACAAAGCTCCCTTGCTTATCAAGAGGAGCTTCTCTTGCTTCTACTCTGAGGCACTGGTGGTGTAGTGGCCAGCATAGCTGACCTCCAGGAATATTTCAGTAGTCACAGGTGAGTAAAGACCTTGTACTGCTTGTCCTGGCTTTATGTAGTAAGAGCAGTCATGACAATGACAACAGCAGTGAAGTCAGTTATAGCCATGGTCTCTTCCCATGAGTCAAGTGGTCATAAGTCTGCTACATATGATTTCATCAGTGGAGGAACTGCTTGCCTGGTGTGTGCTCTGCGTTCAATCCCTAGCACCTCAAAACAAAAACATATCATTCTATTTAGGTCCGGATTTAATAATCCTAGGATGTAGTGCTATTATTATCCATATTTTACATGACAAGAAACAGAAAAAAGGAAGTTTTAGAGCTTTCCTAAAATCACACAGCTAGCCAGTACAGCAGACTTAAGCCCAAGAAGTCTGGTTCTTAACACCTGCTGAGAAGGCAGAGCCCCAGGATTGTATGTGCCAGAGAAAGTAGACCTGGGGTAACCATTGGGTCCTGATGAATGAAGGAAGGACATTCCAACACAGTTCCAGAAAGTAATGCTCCAGAAAACATATGGGACCCTTTTGTAGGTAAAATTTATCACTTTCCCATTTCCCAGCTTCAACAGAGCTCACCTGGAGTAACAAAAGGACCAGCACCCATCCTCACCCTCTTCTCTGTCTTTATCAGGGCCTATCTAGAGTAGCAAAAGTACTGCACTGATCCCCATTTTCTTCCAAACTTATCAAAGCTCACCTGGAATCATGGGAGGACAGTGTCCATCCCACATCCTTCTCCAGCTTCATCAGAGCTCACTTGGAACAACAGAAGGACCATGTCCCCCCATCTTCTTTTCTCTAACCTTATCAAGCCACACCTGGAGTGATAAAAGAAATATACTGATCCCATCCCTTCCTCCATCCTCATCAAAGCTCATCCAGAGTAACAGAAGGACAGTGCCCATCCCCTGTCACTTTCCATCCTCATCAAAGGTCACCTGGAGTTAACAAAATGGTACCCATTCCCATCCTCTTTTTCATTCTCATTAAAGCTCACTGGAATAACAGGACTGTACCCATCTCCCTCCTCTTCTCTGTTCACATCAAGGCTCACCTGGAAGTCCCCAAACAGCTCATTGTCAGTGTTTTCGCTCCCCTGCTCCCCTAGCCAGATTTCATACTGCACCTGAATCAGAAGTCTGCCTCTTGTACTTTGCAACTTGCAAACCATCAATGTCCCTCATTTTCTAGACCAGTGCCATCCAGCAGAATCTCAGGGATGTTGGAAATGGCTTCTATCTACTAAAGTATACAGACAGAGCTTTGACACTGGAAATATTATTTGTGCTATGGCAGAGCTTAATTTCAGTTATTGAAATACCTCACAAGGCCAACAGCTATGTTATTTGACAGCAGAATGCCATCTAGAGTACAGAGGCCCAAGGGCTCACCCTAATGATGAGACCTTTCCTATCCAGGCTATCGGGCTATTCATGCCCCTCCACTGGCAGTTGTGTGCAGCCTGGATTCAGCTGAGCTACATTGTGCTTCCTTGCTTTTGTACAGCCCCCAAGCATCAAAGTGGCAAGGCACACCCTGCAGCAAGGTGCTCCTTCTCAACATCCTGCTGTGGCATCTAGAAAGTTCCATCTCCATGCATCCCACCAGGGTTCCTTCTCTTTGGCTCCTGACAGAATTAGATGCCTTCCCCACCATTTCATCTACAGCTTCCACAAAACATTATCATTCTTCCTGTTTTCCCATCTCCCCACAACCCACTACTGAGTCCTTGATGCCCTTACCAGTGAAAACGCTCATTTAACAATTGAAAACTGAAAGGCTGCATCAAATCTCCTGGACAAACAAAGTCTTCCATTTCCCTGGCCTGACCCATGGGACAGACCTCAATATCTCAGATGTTTAAATTTGGAAACAAGGCCAAGCTAAGAAAAGGGAGGATGGGAGCAGGGGTCCATCACTCATGATTTTGAGTCTAAATTCTTTTCCAGGTCTGGCAAACTTCTTTATAAAGTGCTGCAGCCCTTTGAAGCCTCATCTCTCCACCTTCTCTACTCTCCCCAACCCTCCTCCAACATGGCCTTGTGGCACTAGACACTGGCAGACTTTGGACTCTATCCCACCCCCTCCTACTCCAGTAGGTAGTTGGATGCTGCTGGTCTTGGCAGTAACCTTGAGGCTACACTTGTTCTACTAGAACTAATTAGTTACTAAATAAACAGCAAGAGAGCCTCGGGATAGGCCTTATGCAGGAGTTTCAGACTTGGTGGAAAATGAATGTCAAGACATAATGAAACTTCTCTGAATCACGTCTGGAAAATGACATACTACAAACAGCCAAGTCTTGAAACACATGAGAAAAAGAAGAGAATGGAGCCCAGTCCTTGGAGCTTCTGCACCTTCAGAGCACTGGGATGGGGGAGAATCGACTTGGATAGGCAGTGCAGCTGCCCGGCTGAGTCTCCCCTTGCTCTGTGTCAGAATTCATGGATGCCCCATAGGCGCACTGTGCCAACAGAAGTTTGTTGTCAGTGGAAAGTCTGAAGAGGTAGAAGGGTTGAAGGCAGCTAGCTCTAAAATGTGAGGTACCCAGAGCTGAATCGGAAGCTACAGATGCATGATTTGCTTAGGATCAGTCACTGAAGAAGGGAGTGGTGGCTTTGCTGAGCACATAGAACACTGTTGTAGTCATGGAGTCCTGCATGGCTCCCTGACCCCCAAGCCAGGGCTCTGCAGTAGCTCAGCAAAAGTGGAGCAGAGGACCTAGAAACAAGAGTGAACATACTTCCTTCATCAGTCCTCATTGTATCCTTCCAAATGCCTCCCACAGAGAAGTGGGAGGATACAGAAGCTGGTGATGGGCTGAGTCTCCAGTCTTCTTTATGGGGTAGAGGTTGGAAGAACATAGGTGCTGTGGACAGATGACCTAAGGTCAAGTCCTGATTCTTCCTTTGATTCTCTCATGATTAGAAGCATATTCCTTAACTTTCTGAACTTCCGTGTCTCACTTGTGGAGTGGTCCTCATCCACCTGACTTTGTAGGTCATTTATGGGAGTTATAAATGAGATATTGAAAAGAAAGTAGCTAATTCCACCAGTCAAATTGGCAACTTTGAGGACAGCAAATTGACAGCTGGAGACCAAGAAGTCCTGGACATCAATGGGAGCTGGCTGGTCGGGACAGAGTGGGATCAGGATACCAGTGAAAGTAGCCCCGTTGGCTTAAGACATCCAAAGACAAAACATCACCTTCTTTCCCTGTGCATTCTGTTGCAGCCCCAACCCAGGCAGGGCGTAGTTTGGGTTGGCTCCGGGCCACCCGCACTCCGTACCTCTCCTTTCCTTGCTCCCTTTCCTCATCCTAAGTCAGCGGGAGTAGCTGACTCAAGGACCAGCGAGATAATGTTTTTATTCGCTCTGATTATTTTTGTTTATAAACCTGGGCTCCTGGGAGAAGCCGGTTCCAAATGAAGGTCTGAAAAATGAAGGTCAGTTCTGAGACTGACCACAGAACCACGGGGCCTCAGTCCAGCTGGGGAAAACACCAGACTGCCACCCCAAATGGGCTTCTTCCCGCTGCCCTGCCCTTGTGCTATTATAAAGTTTCTGCTTCATGCCCAGTTCCGGGCTGGAGGCAAAGGCAAGGCCTTCAAGTGCCCTGCCCTGGAAACTTCAGGGGCTCTGCAAAAGAGAACATTACAGGATGTATTGTTATCATGCCATGGTGACAGCCATTACAGGCATGCTCAGGATTCAATTAGTTGCATCAAGAACTCAAAAACAGTTTCTTATCCTTAAAAAAGAGGATATGACGGGCATGGTAGTGCACGCCTTTAATCCCAGCACTTGGGAGGCAGAGGCAGACAGATCTCTGTGAGTTCAAGGCCAGCCTGGTCTACATAGTGAGTTCCAGGACAGGGAGACCCTGTCTCAAAAAGGACCAAATAATACAAAAAACCAAAAAACGAAAAACAAAACAGGATGCACAGGTGCTTTAAAAGTACTAAGGAGCTTCCAAGTCTAGGTTTAGTGGCTGAGGCAGTAGGTGGGGAGGTGAAGGTGTGGATTGAAATGGGGTCTTCCCCTGATGTAGGCTGTTTATGTTCTTATGTAAACCAGAGTTTTCTTCTACCTCTTCTATGATCGATTTCATTCCAGACTATGCTTTGAGGAGATGAGATGTGGAAGACTCAACCGTTGGCCCTCAAATGCCTCCAAGTCTTGTTAGGAATAGGCCATAAGCAGAATTCCACAACTGTACTACTATTGCGTGCATACTTAACATCCTGTCTCATCATCTCCCTTAGGAACTGTATCATTGGTATCATAAGTAACTATACATTGTTTTACAGAGCTAATGAAAAAATTAGGGAGAAAAACCAGTTAGAAGAACCTCGAACCCTTTGCCAGAGCAGTAGACGTTAGTGTGATGATCATGCTGATGATTGATATTATCATATGCAGTTAAAGTGGGGGGACAGCTGACCTGACATGATAAGAATAGAGGAGCACATGGAAGTACCACAGGGCAGATAACATTTGGGTTGAAATATGATAAATGAATAAAAGGCCAGTAGGCATTAGGGTCAGTGGGAAAAGGGAACTGACAAGGAGGTACAGGATGGTCTTGCTTACAAAACAATGACAGCTTGAAATACATCAATGTGGAGGCTGAGCTGATTCTCAATCATCCACACATGAGTGGAAGGGTAAAGTGATACTTCACCAGTTTCAAGGACCTTGAATGACAGTTTAAGAGCTGGTTTCTTTTGTTCCTTCTTCATTTCTTCCTTAATTCCCTCCTTTCTCCTTTCCTTCCTTCCTTTCCCTTCTTTCCTGTCCTTCTCTCCATCTTTTTCTTTTTGACAGTTGGCCCTTTGGTTTGAAAGCAACCTTAAGCAAAAGGCCCAATATAAAAACCAGACAGAGGTAAAGTTTCTCTGTTGAAAAGACAATGAGGGAGCTCTTATTACCAAGAACCTCCAGAAAACACAGCCCGAGATAAGTTTGTAAGCACATATTTGATTTTTTTAGATATAATTTCAGTGAAATGGTCAGAAAACTAGGTCACAGGAAAGGACAAAAGCCAGTACAAAGAGTTACATATATATAGCTGACCACCACTGTGGGCTCTTTATATAGAATCTTGTTTTCCAGGTATGGCATGCTATTATACCTGAAATTCAGTAGCTGTGGTTATCCATACCAGATACTTGAAAGAGAAGGTCTATGAACATATTCTTCTAGAATGAGTTCAGAGAGAATCGTTAGAACCTCATCTCCTGAGATTATAGTCACTCACTTGTTCCCTGTCTCCTTCCTCCTTCACAGCTGCACATAATCCTGCCCAGTTGTGGGTGGTCGGGGAGCTGCTAGACCACATAGGAGGTAGAAGGTTAACTGAAGGAGGGACCCCATCCATGTAGCATTGGGGAGGTCTTCACCTATGTTAGGATGAGATCTTTCAATGATGCTGCCGGTTTGGGGCCCCCCTGTGCTCCTGTAAGTGAACCTTCACCTTTGTTCCTGTAAGTAAACCCAATAAACTCCATGATTCACCAAGCTATATTTGGATGGAATTGTTTCTTTAGGATGTTGTTGGTAACTTATCTGGAGTGAATGGACATTTGTCCACATCTCCTCAGGAACAGTAACATAACAGCACAAGCTGAAACCTTCTGAGGATAACCTTAAAATTCTTCAAAATAGTTTTGGGATGGTTAATTTTGATTGTCTCAACTTAATTTGACCCACCAAAATGCCTATGGGTGGGTCTGTGAAGACATTTCAAGAAAGGAAATTGACTGAAGGAAGAAGTCCTGTCCCCCAAGCAGGCAACACCTTCAGGCAGTATCCTAGATGGAAGGGACTCGGGAAAACAGTGAGGCTTTGCCTCTCCACCTTTCCTTCTTGCTGTTGAGTGCATTTAGCCCCTTTTTTGCCACTGCTGCTACCATCCTTGTCTGACATTGGGACTCAGCTTTTTTGGCCTTCCAGTATAGACTAAGACCAGCAGTTTTCTGGGTCTTCAGTGTCTGATTAGATCTGCTAGGGCGTCCAACTTTCTGCACTGAGCAGCTACCCGGTCCCTGTCCTCTGCAATGTGAAGACATCTATTTTTGGACTGCCCAGCCCTCGTCATTTAAGCCAATCTAATAACTCCCCTTTGATGCTGTAGGTTCATCCTATTTGTTCTACTCCTCTAGAGAACTCTAACGACCTCAGATCCTTTTGGGAGTAGGAAATAGAATAGTCCACCTACTTCTCTCCCCTGTTGGTTTAGGTTTGACCCAAGAGATGCTAACTCCCTTGCATTTTCAGATGTGCCCAAAAAGATGCTAAGCAGGTCCCAGTGGATCTCCATAGATTATGTCAGAGAAGATCCAGGGCACCAGTGATGGCTAGAATAAAAGGCAAGGAAAGGAGGGGAGGACACAAGTGGTGTCAAGATGTCACTAACAGCAAGAGTGTGTGGACAGGTGAGGGGAGATAGGCAGTCCATTCAGTCACTGATCATTGAGGGAAAACAGGGAATATTGTGAAGGAAAATACCTTGGAATGAAAAGAAGAGGGTATAATTTTGGAGAGTGGTTAAGAAAGTAAATTCACAGGGCTTGGGGAGTGCTTGTTGAAGGAGAAGGAAAGATTGAAATGAGTTTAGGTGTCCACCTGTACCAGCTAGATGTTAGTAGTGCTGCTTACCAAACAGGGAATTCGGAAAGTACAGGAGGTTGGGGTTTTTTTTCCCCTTTAATTTGAAGAGATTTTTTTTTTCCTTTTCAATATGGAAAGAAAATGAGTCCCCAGCTTTTCTGAAAGTCTCAACTAAGCACTTCACCATAGATACCCAAAAAGAGGCAGGACTGGGAAAAGGTGGGTGCTGTATGCAGGGGACGTGTGATTTTTTTTTCTCCTCCATGTGCTCTACAGAGCTTCTTCCTGGTCTTATAACTTCATGATATCAGAGTTATAGCACTAGATGGACCCACTGTTGTTGAAGCTGAAGAAGCTTGTAATGAGTGATGTGCTTGTGAGGATGAAGTGATGTGCTTGTGAGGATGAAGTGATGTGTCTGTGAGCGTGAAGTGATGTACCTTTTGAGATGTATCATGTGTTGGGATGTGAATCCTGAGTGCAATCCACACCTGCCTTTAATGACCTTGTAGAGTTATTATGATAAAGACAAAATATGTGAGAGCAGGAAACACTAAGAGGTTCCAGATGAATACAGAATATTCCATGGGTTTATGAAATAGACCCTGAAAGTGTAGGCGTTTGCTCAATATGACCTGTGTTGGCCACAATGGATGCTGCTGTCTAGGTGGCAAAGGTAGAATAGAGTAAGCTGTTTTTGCTTATGGAAGGAAGTGTGTTGTAGTTTCTAAATAGAACTTGGTATAGGAAAGCATTCAGATCATCTTCAACATCAACAGGGTCCGATTCAAGCCAGGAGACAGTCTGTTATTCCTGATCGGTGGGTCACTAGAAAATCCCAGAAGGCTCAAGTTGATCTTGACTTCTTAACTTCTCCCAGCTGAGGCTCACTTTTCATAAATGGAGACATCATGGTGACTCCTTCCCTGAGGAATTGCAAGGATTATGTAGATTAGAAGATGAAGGTCCTGATGTCTGCCCTAAGTAGATGCTAAGTAACTGGCAGTGATGCTAGTAAATTGACAGGCAGGCGAGAGATGCTTTCCAGATTCCAGCACAGGACTTCACTTGTCACTTGGTCAGCCTAAGTGATACTTGTTGAAGAACAAATAAAATAGTTAGATCCTCCAGGAGAACTGGATGGGGCAAGAAGGGTAAACATGTGGAGTAAGTTATTTGGAAAAGCAATTAAAGCCCAAACTAAGCTCACCAGAAATCATATTTGTTTCTTTAAAAAAAAAAATAGATGAGTCCCTTGGGCTTCCTGGCCAACAACTCAAAAGAAGGTATCTCCTATCTGGCATTGTTGCTTGTTATGTAGCCTTTAGCTATACATATGGACTCTTAAAATAAAGGTTAAAAACTCATTCAATTATATGTCTTACAGGGATTATACTGAGTTCATTATTGTATAACTGTATTAATTCAACAGTGAACCTATAAATCCACTTTATAGCCACTTTTGAAAGAGACGTATCTTTGCTCTGGAAACTGTTATTGAATATGTTAAAGCTGTAATGAAATGTCTCTTCTGAAAAATAAAATAAAATAAATGAATGAAAAATATGGTGAAAAAAACAAGAAACAGAAGACTTGAAGAGCCAGGAAGCAGGACCATTAGATGGGAACTAATAACTATGAATAATTTCTTCTGTTTCTTAGTGCTGGTTCCCTCTCAGAACAGATAAGAAACTACTTTATATGATACTGTGGTCACTCAGTGAGACTGCACTACAGAGCTGGCTGGATGGGTCCCTGACAAGGAATTGAGGTAAGGTCAATTCTTGATGGGACCTTATGTAAGAATGAAAGGTTTTTTAAGTACCTACCAGACTTTGGAGCCTAAATGCTCCACTATGACTGTCCAGTTCTGATTGGACCAAGTGTTCACTTCCTGGCTGGAATCTTGACATAGGTCATGAGCAGTAGCTTATGATATAGTCTGGTTTGAGAATCTGTCCTATTAGAAACTACTACATTATATTGAATGCTAACAAAGATCTATAGGGATATATTCTGCGGGAGTGAACCCCCATCCAGGTCAGTGTCTTCTCTACTTCGGTCAATTTGGTTGAGTCTGGTCCCATCTGGTTTAGGAAATCTGTGCACTGAGAAAAGAGCATGGGACCAGATAAGGACTCAGCTCTCCAGAAGGTAATTTGAAAGGATACATCCTTAATGCACATCTAAGAGATGATATCGGACCAGGCAATTGTCCAAGATCGAGGTGGTACTTGTGTCAGAAGCAGGAAGGATGTTTATATCATCAGTGGGTTCTCTCTACTTTAGATGGGGTGTACTATAAGCACAGGTGTACAGAGCTGACTATAACTGCAGCTAGCCTCACTAGACACCAGATACTGGTAGTGGTGATTACTGGTGGGGTATTGCCCTCTGAAACAGGCTGGTGTTGGACTACGTTCCTCAGTTACACACTCTAATGCTGCTGCAGTGATTTGGGAAGGTTGGGCTGGACCTGTGAGATGAAGATTTGGGAGAGTCAGTTGAGCAACAGCAGAAATAGCTTCACTCTTGATTATCCATTTTGTACAGACACTGATAGACATATTCTCTGCCACATTCCAAGCTATGGTGTTAGCAATGACCATTTACTAGTCTTCAGTCTTCTCTGTATCATCAGAACCCAACATGGGACCAGACCTTGGGGGATATTCAGTCAGTCACTGAAGAACTTGGGAACAAACATTACAGTTGAGAAACAAGCACATAATTGTTGGGAAGGGAGCATGCTGTCCTAAAAACAAACAAACAAATAAACAAACAAACCATGATCCTAAGATTCTAAACTGCACTGAAAACCTGAGACCTTTTCAGATAATTGTGGGAAGGATTCTTTCATACACATCACACCTACCAGAGATGGTGATGACATGGGAGAAAAAGCTCTTTATCTGGAGACCTGGGTTTATATTCTTCCATTAGCAACCATGAGCTGGGAGCTGAACAGAGGTTACCTAATGTCTCTGTGTCTGCTTCTTCCTCTGTAACAAAGAAGGAGGGCTAACTACTAAATTGCTAGAGGACCCATGAGAAAACAGCAGCTCATGGCACAGCTTGCTAAATATTGGCTGAATGGCAAATGTCATTCCAGTGACTAAAGTTCACCATGGCTCGGTTCTGCTTTTTGCCTTGACTCATCTATCTGTTGTCTGCCAAGAACAGTGCCTCCTTCTCAAACTAAGAAGAATATTCACAAGACCAACTTACATCAGGTGGAAAGCTACCCTTGGTCACCTGCTCTCCATCCTTAGGCGACAGTGGCAAACTCTGAAAACAGAGCTGAGCCCTGGGTACCAACCAGGCGAATCTGTCATTGAAGTCACTTCAGGAAAAGAGCCTGGCCACTTGTAGAGGGAAGGAATCAGGAGTGCCAGTTGCCTGGCACCCCTGGCAAAGGACTCTTATTTTAGCAATGTCTCTGAGCTTGTGCAAGTATCACTTGAGTTAGAAAGGCAGGTGTAGGTTTGCTAACCATACAGTAACTAAGACAGAGATGATGGATATGGGTGGATAAAGCAATAGATTGTTGAAAGATCATGATAGCTTCTTTGTATCTTCTTTGAGAATAATGAGCATCAAACAGCAACTGTAGCACATACAGAGGCTCATTGCTTGAAGGCTGTACACTGGATGTAACACCAAGGAGAGAACAGAAGAAATCCTGTGTTGGCTGACTGCAGTCAGTTCCAGGTTCTCCCCAGTCACACCACAGTCCTGTACGGTAGAGGTTCTCCTTACCACTGAGAAATAGAAACTGGTACTCAGCTTGCTAAGTAACTCACCCAGAAACATGATGCATGATGGTAAGTGTCAGAGACAAGACTTATCTGTCCAAATCATCTACTGTAGTACTCCACCCAGAATCTTTGGGGCTTATAAATTATACTTTACTCTAAATTTCATGTCTACTTATTCTATCAAAAGCCACGGAAGAAGGACATGAGGGTGAACTTTTATTTAAGGATGATATTGAAAATACTCTAATTAGATTTCTGTTGTATCCACGTATATTCGACACGTTCCCATAACAGACTACTTGCCCAAGCCATGACTTTCTGAAGAAACTGTATTTTCCTTAATTTTATCTCGAAAGCAAGAACTTGTACTAGTCTCTTCTCCCTCCCGGTTGACTCCACCTACTACCAGCCATGGGCTAACCTGATACCCCCAGCTCTTCTCTTCTTCTGAGGCGCTCCATCTGCCAACATGGGAACCACAGTGATCTTCCCAAGATCTGGCAGCTCTGTGTCTCAGCTTTGCTCCTATGTCTTGAAGAGCTACCATTGCTGATACATTTAGCACAGGTCTGTGAACTGGCATCCGGTGTACCCATTTTCTCTTCATTGCTTTTGCTTTTTGTGCCATAGATAAGAAGGATAGTCTAATCCAAAGTCATGGATATTTACTCTTGTATATTCTTTTGAGTTGGCTATAGCTGTTACATTTAGATCTTTCTCCTTTAATCATCTTTTGTAATGATGCAATGCAGACATCAATATGTTTTGTACTGAACCATCCTTGCCTCTCTGAAATGAATCCTGTGTGTCCTGAGTGCATTATTCTTTTAAAGTACTGCTCATTTGGAACTACTAATATGGTTTTTATATTGCCACACATCAATAGATGCAAATTCCCTTTATTGAACCAAATCAAACTATATTAAAGAAAAGGAATTTCTATTCATTTTGGAGAGTCTGTCATTGTCCATATGACAAAGCGTTTTATCAAAGTTCCTTATACTGAGGTCCTGTCCTATTTTAACAAAGAACTAGAAGGAAGTACCAGTGCATCACAGGATGGTCACAGGGACATAAATCTGAAAAGGCACTATAGTTATACACCATCTGGGCGTTTACAAAATGACATTCTGTATCTGACACCTTACGTATGTCATTTGTCCTCCTTCTCCCCTTATTGTGGGCAGGAAAATTATTGGGGTTTTTTTTTGTGTTTCCTATATGATAGGAGTTTGGAAAATATATGTCTGGAGTATATGTTTCCTTCCTTTGAAGGATTTATTTTGTATCTGTGAAAAGAAAAGGCAAATAGAAAAGACCCCATTCCTACTCCCATCTTCGAGCCTTTGTTTGAAGAACTTTGTGAAGGAAGCTGGTATTGGGGTAGAGAAAGAGGCGGAACTGGCCCTACAAGTAAGAAAAGGTTGTCATTCTGTCATAAAGCCTAAGGTGAGGGAGCAGGCTGTGACAGATCCCATACAGTGCTCTTAAAAGTGCCAAGACCTTTTATGGGGTGGCACAGATGCCACAGAACTGATCACTAAGTATCAAAGCCTTGAGACAGCTGTGAAATAGCCCAATATTCATGTTTAGCCTGATGGCAAGAATTCTCTGAGTGGGACATTTTCAAGTTACAGTTTGATTAATGCTATGGATTTCACAATAAAGTTCTTTTACTTTTCAGATATCATGGGAAGCCCTTGTATGAAGCCTGGAGAGGACAGAAGAGTTCCATGAACTTTACCTTACAAAGGTAATGGTTTGTTTCTTGCGTTTTTCTATTTTGTATCTGTGAAATGCTCATCCTCTCCTTAGACATTTTTAATCATTATTATCATTTTTCATAGAGGAAACATACTCAGAGAGGATAAACACCTGGTACAAGGTTAGAATACTCTCTCAAGGTAGTTGCCCTGAGTTCAGAAGTCTTGAGGAACAATTACACATTGCTTCATTACATTTTAAAATGTCTTTTTTTTTAATGAGGGACTATTTTATATCATACACAGATGCCATATGGATGTATGTGTGTATGCATGTGTATAGGTATATGCATGTGTATGGATCCAGATCTGTAAAGAAATTTGTGGACATGTGTATTCATTTATATATTATATTATATTATATTATATTACCCATATTATGATAAAGCAGAAGATAGAGAATTATTCTGGTAATTAGTAGACTTAGTAACTAACTCTTATGCTGCCACTGCGTACTTTAGTGTATTTGTGTGTGACATGACAGCTTGCCTTTTGCTATTAATTTGCCTTTTGACATTTTTATAGGTATACTGAATGAGGTACTGGAAACAGTAAGATCTTACTAACTGTAAAAAGATGTGCATACTCACACCCTGTTATTGAGATTGCAATCTGTACTGGTCATCTCAGCCTACAGCCTCTCTCCAGCAGTTACCAGGATACTGAGACATACATTACAATGCAGAAGGGACCAGGACACCAGGACTTGGATGCTGGCCTTGGAAACTGATTGTTTGCATTTGTTTGTAGTCTCCTTGAAACGGAGTTAGATCATACTTCTTCTGAGCCTGGCAGGGTGAACTGGAAACTGCTAATGGCCAGTCATCCCACCCAATTGCTTCTTCCCTGTTTTTCTGTACACACAGGGAAGCCAAATGAGATGTACTTCTATCATCACCACTCCAGGCAATAGAAGTGCTATGTGGTCTATCATGGGACCAGAAAGCCATCTCCCAGTGAGAACATGTCATTCTAAGGGAACTCCAAAGATACTTGTGAAGGTTACCACACTTGAGATGATGTCAGGCACCTGCCAGTGTTTTGAGGTCACTGCATGGTGGTGTATGCAGTCACAGGTGCTCAGTATAAACTGCTACTGATAAAGGATAAGTATTAGTCAAAATGTCACTTCTTTCACACCTTACTGGGGTCACACCTCTACAGAACCCCCCAAAACAGTAGACTAAGTCCAAGACAATGGAATTTTCAAGAGTAACATTAGTAGGAAACCACTGAGATTTAAAGGTGGATTCTTTTTCCTTCATCATTGGGAAAGTGTGTCTGGGGAAGAAGACTTTTGAAGGGCTGCACAAGCAGTTTAAGAACAGACACCCAGGGAGCTGGAGAGATGGCTCAGGGGTTAAGAGCACTGTCTGCTCCTCCAGAGGACTTGGGTTTGGTTAATACACTTATATACATAAAATGAAATTAAAAAAGAACAGAGACCCAGCTTTTACACCTGCTTACCCCATGCACTAAGGCTCTTGAACATATTCGTGCATACTTGGCACTCCTTCTCACAATATATTGGTTTCTAATTAAGTGAATGATTTTTTGGCAGCACATGGAATAAGCCAGTTTGCTAGATTTTGTGCAAGACAGCAGTTCCTTACTTGATAAAAATAATTTCATGTTAACCTTCAAATTTTTTCTTAAGATCCATGATGCAAGATATGAAGTCAGAAATCACCCTATGCTTTTCTGAACTCAAGGGTCCTGGGTTCAGCTCTAGAGTGGTAAAGCACATGTTTTGAATCTTACCATTTCCTAGCTATTTGTACAGCCATCGTGAAGTCATTTAAGGATCGTTACAGTTTCCTTCTTTGAGAATTTATAACAATTATCCATACTCAGAAAATGTTTTTCATAATTTGATACAAGAAATGTGATTTGCTAGGCATTTCCTCTGGGAGGTTGCAGTTGAGAGTGAGGGCCTATGCTCTAGCACTGGGATGCATTCAGTCTTGATGCTGCTACTCAGAAGCTGAGTGTTCTAGTTTCTTAACATCATTCAGTCTCCTATTCTTTACTCATAAAAGATTGCAGGAAAATGGGTAACCCTGGAAAGTATCACATTAAATGAGATGACCCAAACTCAGGAAGCCAACTACCACATGTTCTCTCTTGGACATTAGTGCTGTGTGTATGCATATATATTAATGGGAGTGAATGTGGATAAAGCCTAAGATGCAAATGTGGAAGGGAGACCAAGAGAGGGTAAAAAGAGGCGCCAAGGAGGTGATGGATGAAGTAGAAAAGGACACTAGTCATGAAAGGAGAAAAGAAGACTGTCAAAGGAAGGGAAAGATGGGAGGGGATGTGGAGGAGACCCAATTAAAACATGCTTTATTTGAAAATTACCATTACGGACCTTGTATGCTAATTAAAAAATAAAATTAAAAATAAATAAATAAAAGTGGTAAGGATGCTAGCAATACCCATTCTATTGGGTGGAGGGGAAAGAAATGCAAATTACACTGTCTAGATCAGGATAAGCATTTATTATTATCAAAATGAAGAAGCCTCTCCTCCCATACATATCAGCCTTTGATAAATAATTCATTTTTATTTTATTATGTGTATGAGTGTATTACCTGCATGTATATAAGTGCACCCATGTTGTGCAATGCCCACAGAAGAGGGCATCAGATCCCCTGGAACTGGAATTACAGATGGTTGTTAGCCACCATGTGGGTGCTGGGAACTGAACTGAGTCCTGCAAGAGCAACCAGTGTTCTTAACCACAGAGCCATTTCTCCAACCCCGATAAATAATTTCTTAAATATTCTTCCCTTTAAACAACCTTTTAAAAACACAGTTCTTCAACAAGATTGAGTTTCACTACAACGTTTTAATGGCAACATTTCATTTTTCACATTTTTTCCCTCTTGCTTCATTTGGAACAGAACTACTAACACATGAAAGGACTCTGTGGATTGTACAATATACTCTGCCCTTTCCTAGATATTCCTACAGGATATAATTCAATTTCATGATACAATTAACAAGGAATATTTGGGAAGAGGATAGGACCCTTGGGGGAGGTAGAAGAGAAAGAGAAGAGAGTAACAGAGAACATTAATATGTAAAGGAATATTGTATATGTGCATGTATATATGTATGTATATATATATATTTCGTTGTGAACATGTCATAATGAAACCCATTACATTTTACAGTTAGTGTACACTAATTTAAAAAAAGAATGGGAAAAAGTCTAACACAGGAGTAGCAGGTGGTTTTCTCTATAGAATGATCATACAAAGAATTTTCAGGTTGGCTGGGGCTTCTGTCCTTCAAGTTCCTCATCTTTTAAGCCCTGACTAGCAGTATGAGTGAGAGGTTGAATGAATGGTGTGTATGAAAATGTGCACATTTCTTCTGGAAGATGACCAAGGAAACAAGTATTTTGACTTGGTCCTCAGAGCAAAGCCTTGCTGCTCCCTTCTGCTAGATGCTTGTGAAGAGCCTTCCTCTTTTCTGCCAAGAAGGCTCCTCATAGTGCTCAGCAAGCTCATGATGTCTTTTTCTAGACTTGTCTCTGCCAATCTGAAATTGCAGTGTTTCTATGATCTTCCTCACAGCTCACATCCCTCTTTTCTATTCTCAGAGTTATAATTCTCTATCACATGCACTTTCTTCAAAAACATATGATTGTTTCTTTATGATCATGCACCACCTCTGGCTCTTGCAATCTTTCCACCCCTTCTTCTGCAATGGTCCCTGAACCCTGGATGGTTGAGGTTTAATATAGGAGTGCAAACTCAATCAGACAAAAACCACACATAGAACTGGGGAAATGAGCAGGAGGTCCTAACCTTAGCAGAGGACCTACTAGCAGTTGATCACTGTTGGGTGAGGGAGAGTTGGTTTTCTTTAACAGTGATGTCAGATAGACTGAACAGGCTCCAATGAATAAACTTCCACAGAGGGAAATCTTGGTACAAAAACTACTCAATATCACGTATGAAAGAATGAATGAAATTCGGTGGCTTGGCTATAGGAGGCGTGCAGATAGGGGTAAGGGTCTAAATATGATTAAGATGTATTATATGAAATGCACAAACATTCAGTAAAAATCCTCATAACTAATGGCAGTGTATGGAAAGTCTCCTTGTAAGAGTTGGTTCTGTATCCCCCACCCCTTTGTCAATTTCTTTTTGTTTTCTGTGAATACATGAGGAATTTGTATGAATCCCCTGGTGAGGGAGTTGTAGATGAGAGCAGGATGTGGATAGTCAGAATCAGAGCACATTCTTATCTTGGTCACTTTAGGTTTAAAACCAAGAAGACTATTCCTCAGGCACCCTACAGGCAAGCCTATATTGAAACACCTGGTGTCCATGTTGGAACCCCCTGTTTGACCAAATGTAATTCTGTTCTAACTTTATACTTTAACAGCTCAGTGAGGTGGGAATAATTTTCTGCTTTTCCAACTTAGATAACAAGGGCTCAGAGGATGAAGCAACCCCTTCTGAAATCACACAGCGGGTAAGCAGTGGAGCTAGAATCAATAAAAATCTGTCTGACACCCAAGCTCATATTCCTTTTCTTGTCACAGATTTATCTCCAGAGTGTGTTAATCATGGTAATTTTGAAAGCTGAATCCAAATAATATTTTTTTTCTTGGTAGCAAAGCAAAGTTTCCAATGAAAAGAGAACTTTGATGAATAAGTTCCCTCAGTGATCCATGTACTGGCGACACCAATAATGGAAATGAGCAATTGCATCAGCTCAGCAGCTTTCCTCCTGACTCCTCTAGCCTCAGAGACCCGGAAATTATTTCTGATTACATCAGCAGCCACACAGATCCAGTTTAGGAATCTCGAAACCATATGTGTGACTCCTGTGTAGTTGCTATAACTGTAGGAAATACACTAACTTGGCTTTAAAGAGCGTTCAATGAAAAGTGGGGCTTCTAGTAACCAGTTTCTCAGTGTGCTTAAAGCACAGTCTAAGCCTTTTTCTTGATGACAGTGTCCTTGCATGAGGCTATACATTATGTGACCAAACAGCTTAGCAAGGCTGTATTTGCTTTATGACTCCTTATCCCAAAACATTCCAGTGACCTTATAGCACATGACTAATGAGCATTTCACCACCATGACATTTGAGTTGCAAGCTATAGGAACTGTCATTTGGTTGAACAATGCATTAAACATATTTTTAAGTGCTTGTATTACAAAATACTCCTTTAGAAATCATAAACAAGATTCTTTCAGTCTAGCTCAGGCCTGACAATAATGCTGGTTGGTTTATTACAGGTGTTTTCAAGTACAGGAAGTGGCACTTCTTTTTCCAAGCATTTGCTAGTTTATTTTTTAAGAATTTATACACTTAAATCAAGATCCATAATTGGATCACCAATGTACAGGCTCAAAACTATTCTACATTGTATGTTCTTATTATGGGAGTTGAAGATCCAAAGCATATTATAGGGAATAGAAACTGAGAGAGAAGTCACCAGACTTAGAAACAGCTCAACGTGTGCTCAGTGTGGTACTGTGCTGCCTTCTTGGCTATGTTATCTTGTAAGAGACACTAACCAACACTGCAGCTCTGTTTTCTTAGGAAAATGATTATATTTCCGAGGGAAGTCTGTGAAAATTCACAGAAGATGAAGCATGGAAGGTGGTTGGTATACTGAGAGAACTAAAAAATGTGTTGTTATTATTTGTGGATGAATGTGTGTGTGTGTGTGTGTGTGTGTGTCCATGGGAACAGTGTACAACTGGACAAAAAGTGTGAGGGAGGCCAGGATGATAATGCAGAGGAAGACATTTGATAGGACTAGAGCTATTGAAGAGAAAAATCCAAAGGGCTAGGAGCCTGTCCTCACTGAATGTCTATCTCCGCCCAAGATCAGAAGGGGTAGCAAAATAAACAAGACTCATTCTTAGAACCAGTTATGAGAATCTAACTTATATGGGCTGACTATAGCTTAAGGGCTCTATTGTCTATGATTCTCTCTCTCTCTCTCTCTCTCTCTCTCTCTCTCTCGCGCGTGCGCGCGCGCGCTCTCGCTCTCACTCTCGCTCTCACTCTCGCTTTCATGTGTTTGTATGTGTGTATGTGTTCATGTGTGTACAGGTACACACACACGTGTGTACATGCATGTAAAGGCCAGAGAACAACTTCAGGTGTTGTACCTCAGGTATTGCCCATTGCCCATCTTTTTGTTCGAGACAGGGTCTTTCATTGGCCTGGGCTTGCCACATAGGCCAGGATGGCTGGCTAGCAAATCCCAGGGATCTGCCTATCTCCACTTTTCCAGTACTGATATTACAAGTGTATGCCTCTATGCCTGGCTTTTTCTTTTCTTTTTTTAACATAGGTTCTGGGGAATCAAACTCAGGTCCTTGTGTTTACAAGCCAAGCACTTTACTGGTTGAGTCATGTTCCCCGCTCTCTCTCTTGCATTTCTTAGGTGATCTAATGAGAAATATGAGACAGCATAAACTTTTATTTATTTGAGAGAAAGAAAAAAGGAATGAGAGAGAGACAGAGAGAGAGAGAGAGAGAGAGAGAGAGAGAGAGAGAGAGAGAGGAAAAACAGAGCCTCACATCGGACCACTCAAATTCTGATAAAATTGAAACAGCAGTGTCTTGAGAATTCCTCGTCATTTTACAGGTTCCTGGACACAAACTGATGGGGCAGCAGGAGTTTAGAAGTCATCACTGGAAAATTAAATAAAAACATACCCACAAAGACAAAGACCTGATTTAATGGTCTGCTCGATTTTGGATTGTTTACTGTGAGGAAAGTAGAAGCCATTTTATTTGAATTTGTATCTGTCTTCACAGAGGTGTTTTGTGAGGGATTTTGTTTACTAAAGTCTGCCTTCGAACACGCATACCATTGTCTGCAGAGCTGGGAGATGGGTCCCAGGTTGGCTCTTTGCTCACAGAAATCTCTGTCCTCGTTTAGGAGGTGATTTGACTAATCTTAATGGTCAGCTGATAGAAGCTTCTAGTGAAGAAGGAATATAACCAAGTTCATATGCATACAGAGGCTTAGCAAACAAGACTTTGCAGCATCTTCTGAAAGTGACTTCAAAAGATTGATCTGAATAATGTTCATTAATATGAATGTACAACAAATAGCCATGTAGACCCATCTACTCAGTGGAGCCTGTGATATGGGAGGTACTTCCAGATCACCCTTCTTAGGGGTTACTTAAATACCATTAAAAGTTAGTGAGCTGTTTCTTACCACAGACAGACCAAGTTATGCTAGAGAAACATCAAGTCTAAGGTCAATAAAAGTCATTGTTTCTGAATGACTTGGAGAACAAATGGACTTGCTGGTGCCCTGTCCAGAGTTTCTCAGATCCATTTACATTTCTGTGTACCTCTTACATGGCTACAATGTGTCTCTGTGTCTAAGGGATGGGACTATGGGGCTATTGTATCTCCTTTGCCCAACAGTTCAGATAGGCTAAGTATTCAGGTGTTCCCAACCTGCCAACGTGGCTCTCCCAGGGACTAGCAGGAGCCCTTCGCTCCCTAGGCTCAAGTCTAGATAAATTCTGGAGTGTAATTTCTGCTTCAAAGCCTCCCTTTGAGATCGATCAGGCTGAAGTCACACCCTGGCTTTGCTTCTTCCCTTTCTCTGACCTGATTCTCCAACCCTTTCTTTCCTCAGCTCTCCTGGGAACACATCCTAATACATCATTCACATTTGAACTGTCATCTCAAGGCCTGCTTCTAAGAAACTGACCTAAGGTAGCAAATTAATCCAAATATTCCGTAACAATTGTGTGTGTGGCAGGAGGGGGCGGTGCTGTGTGTACAATTGTCACTCTTGTGATCTTGTTCTTGTGGGATGGAGGGAGACAATTGGGTAGGAAAACTTTGTGGTTCTCCCTGGAGAAATACAGTAGATCCTGTCTATCTGCAGGAAGAACACGGCAGGGGTCTGAGATGGGTTGCAAACTGGATGCCAAGCATATTCACAGGTTTGCTAGCCCGACGTAGGGAAAGCTCTGACCCACTGTGAATCAGGATGGAGGGAAGGAGTTCTCAAGCCAGTAATCTGTTGTCGCTGAGGGCCGAGTGATTCAAAGTGTCCCGAAATCTCTGCAGCAGCTTAGAAGTGAGTAAAATCAACATTCTCAAATGTGTAGAAGAGAGAAATTTTTCCTTGGAATTTCTAGGAGGTCCAGTTGTCCCTCAGCTCCCTGCAGGAGATTGGTTCCAGGTCCCCTGCAGATACCCAAATCCACAGATCGTCAGCGTCTTACATGAAATGGCATAACACGTGCACATGTCCCATGAATTCTGCCTGTAAACTTCAGATCAGTTCTAGATTATGTTTGATACCTAATACAACATGAATGCTATATCAGTCATCACTATGCTATACTGTCAAAGGAATAATGCCAAGGATTCGTAGATGTCTGGTGAAGATATCATTGTTTTCTGAATATTTTTGATTCCCAGCTGTTGAATGCAGAGATGTGGAACCTGCAGGTAAGGAGGGCTGACATGGCGAAAACTCAGTACATTCAAGAGAATGCTCACAATTCTGTAGCATTTACACCTCATTATTGCACAATGCTAAATAATCCACACAGTCTAAAAATATGATTCAGACTCATAGACTCGGTGGCCTCTAGGGACTAGAGAGACTCAGCACTAACAAGAACATCTATACAGAAACCGGAGAGCTTCGATTCAACACGTTGTTTCTGGAATTCCAGTATCAACTGAACAAGATGAGGAACCCATCTGGTGGTCCTTTGAGCTCTTGGAACACCATGGGGCTCACTGCTTTTGCCTGTAAGAGAACATTCATCATCATTCAACACATTCTTCATGACTCCTCTTTTGAGTTCCTTTAAAAAGTGACAGGGATAGAAGTTGGACCAGACGAAGATGCAGAATTCCTTGACGAGGCAGCTAGAAAAGCAACTCCCTTTCTCGTCAGCAGCTGGAGTTTCATCAGTTGCCTTGTTTGCTCAACTTTTATTGCATACGACTGAATATCCTTTGAAGGCAGGCTTAGGTCCACCATGTTTTCATGTCAGGCAGCCGTTTATTACCCTCTCTACCACATTGTTCCTTGCAAATACATTTAGTGATGCTATGCTGGGTCCCACTACCACTTGCTGAAATTCATCTGCCTCTCTTCTACAGGCTTGCCTCCCCATTATTCCTATCGGCTAAGCACATTTCACCACAGACTGATGTGAGGCCCAGGGTGATCTCCATGGATGATGTGGAAACCATATCAAACATGTAGAGAGAGTGAAAAGATATGTTTAAAGAAAACAAAACTGACATTGCAGTTGGATGAACTCAATTACCATAACTTTTTTAGTGTCTTGATTTTGACCAACTCTTTGAATGCATAAAGTTGATTTGAGCTGAGAACTCATTTGTGTGTACTCGATTTCGACTCTGTGATATGGTTTCTCTTTAACACAAATGCATCCATGGGCTCCTGATGAGTGTGAGGCAGAAGCTCATCAAGGAAGAGTTGAAAGCTCTGGAAGGCATGTGAAATGGGAAGTACAGTCTCTCTGTGCCTTTTGAGAGGTAGAGAAACTGGGACATGAGGCTCCATTTTCCCTGTGAGGAGAGAAACAGAAACACTAGAATCGTCATTCTCTATGAGGAAGCCATAGGATCTAGGACTGTCAAGACCCAAAGAGGAAAACTATTAATGGCTATTACCAAATGACACAGAAGACAGAGTCATGGAAAACACCCAGCTATAAACTCTGATAACTTCTCATGTATCAGGATAGTTATGGAACAGAGCTGGGCAGGTCCTTGCCCTTGACCTCTCTTGGAGACACGCTTTCATTCTGGAGAAGAGAGGGTTACACTGTGTGCGGAGAACTCACCATTCACTTGAAACCCCACTGCGATATTCTAACCTTCTTGGAACTCACTGCATTTTCTGTACTTTGAGCACGGCTTCACGTTTCAGATGACAGGTTTGCGGAGCAATCTGATTGTTTTATGGACCTAGCCAAGAGAGGAGCTCCGATTCCTTTCTCTTGGCCAGGTGCCCTGTTTGAGGCAAAAGACCTGTGGTGTACTGAGACCCGCCAAAGACTTAAAGATATCAGAGACTTCAAAGGCAGGGGAGAAACCAGAAACAATAAAAAGAAAAATGATAAACATTTCAGCTCAAAGACTGAGTTAAAAATCCCTGCGAAATTACTCCTGAGCAAAGTGAGGGGCTGATTCTCAGAGGCCCAGGGCACTGTTCCACATAGTTACACACTGTAAGAAGCAATTATTAGCTTTGTTTTAGTTGTGATTAGTATAGTTAATGACTCCAAGAAACAAAGAGGAAATGAAAATGAGGAGGACAAGCCCAAGGAAAGGGTTGGAACCCAAGCTCCAGCCTGAACTCTCCGAGGCAGGGAAAGTCATCCCACCTTCGTAGGGCCTGGGATGCACCAATGATGAAAATCAGTTTTAGTAAGAAGAAACAAGATTTTATAAGAGGCACAGAATCCTTGCTGTTTCTGCATTATCAAAGAAGCCATCACTTTCCCAAGTGCAATTCTACATCAGGACTCTGAATCCCTGGAGGTCTGTCTACACAAAGACCACCAGATAGACAAAATATTTAGCTGAAATGTTTAGAAACTAAATATTGGAAAAGCTCAGCTCTCCTGACTGTCCTGGAGAACTTAGTCCTTATCTGAGTCTGTGCGTGGGCAGTCTTTGCTTGCCTGATACATTTTTAGGAATATGGTTATGACAGTAATGATGGCTAATCTTCATTGTCAATTGGACTGATTTTATTTATTATTTCGTGTGTGCGTGTGTGTGTGTGTGTGTGTGTGTGTGAGAGAGAGAGAGAGAGAGAGAGAGAGAGAGGGAGGGAGGGAGAGAGGTGAGTGCGAGTGCATGCCATCCTATTCATGTGGAGGTCAGAGACCCACTTTTTTCGGATCGAACTCAAGTTATGAGACTTATACCTTTAGCTCAATGAGCCATCTTACTGGTCCAGTCATTTTGTTATTATTATTGTGTTTATCTTGACTGGATTTAGAATCACCTAAGAAACGTGTACCTCTGGGTATGTAAATGAGGTTGTTTCCAGATCCTCATAGGCTGGGACCTGAGCTGAACAAAACAGGGACAGAAGCAGGAAAGCCCGAGGAACATCAGCATTCACCTCTCTGCTTCCTGTGTGACCGGCCACCTCACCTCCCTCCTGCCTGTCTTCCCGCCATGATAGACTGTGTCCCCTCAAACAATGCGGCAAAATAAACCCTGCCCTCCATAAGTTACTTTATCGCAGAAATGGGAGAGTTACAATTTTTCCAGTGGACCAAAGAGTCTATTCTTTTATAGAAATTGCATTCCAGAAGTAGAGATATAGACACTAAATGAAACTGCCAGTACTAAGTTACACTAGCTAATAGTGTCCCCAGAGAGAAAATGTTAAGAATGGGAAGAAGTGTTGGGAGTATGGGAGTGCTCAGGGAGGAGCCGGGGAAGGTACCAGAGGACAAGCTTAGCTTCGGAGATGACCACACTGTTGGGATCTCAGCAAAGACTGAATAAAATGAAATAAAAAAGAAGGCAAAAATAAGGGGATGATGTTGGCCTAGGTGTTTTTTGGTAAGAACATTCCAGAAAGAGGGACAGCATCCTTCCAGTCACATGAGGAGGCCAGCGTGGGAATGGAAAAATGTGTCCTATGGACCATGGACAGAAGCTCCAGGGGTAAAAGACTGTGAGGAGGGCCGGCAGGATCTTTGAGGACATTCTGAAGGTGTTAGCAGAGTAAAATATGGCAAACACCGAGTGTGAATGCTCAAGGAGACTTGAACAGACCTGCTGGAAAAAAATACCCACATATATACACATACATAGAAAAACATATGTCTATATAGTTCTTGCCTTGAATCTCACAACCCAGTGGGAGAGATATATTAATAAACACTTAATCATCTGGGTGTGGTTGTATATGCCTTTAATGCCAGTGCTTGGGAGGCAGAGGCAGGCAGATCACTGTGAGATTGAGGCCAGCTTGATCTACATAGTGAGTTCCAAGCCAGCTTGGGCTACAGAGAGACCCTATCTCAAAAATACAAAAAAAAAATTTAAATTAAAAAATATAATCATAATCACCCTGTAATGAGTAGAACACTACACCAGACAAGCACTGTGGCCTGGGAACCCAGGGGAAGACTCATCATCCTGCTGAGAGAAACAAGGAAGACTCCTGGGAGAGGACATCAGGCCTGTGAGTTATTGTGAGGAGCACATTTGTGAGGCATTTGTTTTGCAAATTTACCTGTGGGGACACTGAGAGTCCAAGGATGTAAATTTGTCCTGATTTGACCAGTACCAAGCCACAAAGGAGGTCGACTTCCTCCTAGAACTGTTACTTCCCTGTGTAAGAACAGTGGAAGCTGTGCACCCAGTTGTTCTGCCACTTCCTGCTGAGACCCTGAAATGGAGGTTCTGGCTACCATGCGGAGCATCTTAGGGAACTCCGAGCTTGCTTCCACTCCTGATGTCACTGTCTGTCCTCTGTTGCAACATTTCTTGATTGGGAACTCTCCTCCGACAAAATCTAGAGTGCACATTGTAAAGATGACTCTGGGCAAATGAATTTCTCATGCTGGAACATTCTAGAGCTTATTCTGCTACCTACAATCAAACAGAAAGCACCTGGTTGGGCAATTGGATGAGAGTCAATAACAACTGAAGTCTCCAAGGTAACCAGCCAAAGTTCTGAAATGGGTTCTTCTGAGAGTAGAGAGTTTGCAGAAGTTAGTTTCAGGCAGGCTTGGGTTCACGTCCAGGTTCAAGCCTGTTTTCCTCTGTTAGATGGAATTTAATACTGGTCTTTCCAGATCCTAAGATTGTTCAAAATTGTGTATATGAAAGTGTGTGGTGAGCTAGGAGATATTACACTTATATTGTATGTTTTCATTTTCAAGGAGATACTTTAAAAAAAATCATTGGTTACAGCATCGATGTTTATTGCACCAATACTCACAATAGCTGAGTTATGGCACCAACCTAGGTGTCTGTCAATAGATGACTGGATAAAGAAAATATTTTCAGCCATAAAGAAGAATGAAGTTATGTTGCTTGAAGGAAAGTGGATGCAAGTGGACATCATCATTAAGCAAATTAAGGCAGTCTCAGAAAGACAATAGTGTATTTTTTTCTGTCATTCATGGGTCTTAGAATTTACTGATAACATAAAACCATTTATGTATATAAGGCACGGAAATGACGTGAAACTGTGTGGCGAACAGTGGGGACTGATGTAAGGGGGAAGAGGGAAGAGGAACAGTAATTGGATATGGGGGATATGCTTAAAATAACTGATATTCTTTTGAAAATGGCTTGCTTTACGTAACCCTGTATAATACAATTTTTAAAATAAACATAAACATCATTGGTTTCTTTGGTCACTAGACATGCTTTTCCAGTGCTTTGAATCCAGGCCACATTTATATCAGAAACTAGAGAAATTAGAGAAATTCATTAATTAATGTTATAGATGTTCAGATAGCAGCTGGAATACTACCATGTCTTATGTAAGAATTGAAGAGCAAATTCACAGCAAAGCTAGTCCTGGGTCCCCTGACTCATCTTTCCGTGCTTTCAAATAGATGACAGTGTGTAACAGGCAGAGCATGTGAGTGCAGATTCTTCCTGCTTCTGTCTGAGTCAGAGGGACAGGAAGTATCGCTTCCTCCTGGATTCTTCCATGGAAGCACCTTGTGTTTCCTTTCCATAACAAGCACTTTCACTGTTCTCAGAAATGGCCATCTCATTTATCAAAGACCATTTCAAGCACCCATCGTCTACCAGGTTCTTGCTTGTGTTTAAAACCACCCTCTTTAATCTTTCTGGTCATCAGGTATTATTACTAACCTCATGCTGCAGATGAAGAAACTGAGGTCATGAAAGCTGCAGTGACTTACCCAAGGTCACATGGCTGGGAGACAGCAAAGCAGGAGAGCTCACTTTAAAGGCACAGTGCCTTCCTGTCTTTCCACCATGCTAAACTGTGTATGTCTGCTTCTCCTTTAGCTTCTGGAAGAAGGTTGGAAACAGGGTCAGAAAGAAACTGTTTCAAAAAGCAATGGAAGACATCAAATGGGTCTTTGTGAATAAACTTGGTAGGTAGAATTAAGATCATGAATTAGACTTTGGGGGTGGTCTGACATTTTGTTTTTACAAGATTGCAAAAAAAAAAATGGTGATAATAGTTTCCACATACTAAGTGACTTTTCTCAGTGCCGTTTCACAAATTTGATGGAGATGAATCACAAGTAAGATTTATGAGTGTGCTCGACATGCCGCAATGTGGGAGGCACTGTTAGAGGTGATCTCTATGAGTGACAGAAACGCTAAAACCAGGCTGCTTAAATCATAGACGCTTGGCAGACAGGTTAGATCCACTACAATTGTGTGAATGACTACAGAGAAGGCTTGGAATGCCCCGCCTAGCTCTCTGGAGACAACGTTTCATGACCTTGCAGTGGTTTCCTTTTTTATTGTGCTTAAATGTTACTTTAAAATGTTGTCTTGAATTAGGTAGGGTAGTTATACACAATTTGCCTTTTCCATTTGGTGTTAATAGAATTGTTTGTGGATAAATACGATCATGATATACGTTTTGAAATTCTCAAAGAATTAATAAAATGTTTTAAAAATGTTTTTTATGGTGATATAAAATAAGCTTTAAAAATAATGTTTGGTGGATAGAAAATCCATTGTGAAAATGAACAACAACAAAAAAAGACACTGAAGAGATGAAGAAAGTGTGAAGTGAGATGAGAGGAGCTTCTCTAAGCCAAGGTCTTGCTAATGGAAAACCATCCGAACTAGCTCACGTTCATGGTACTCTGCCCCCCACAATTCTCTTTAGCATTCCGGTGGCAAAGTTTTGTTGGCCTTAAACCTGCCATGTATCCTTGTGCAGGGTTGGCAAGCCTTTTCTGGAAAGGCCTAGACAGTGAGTCCTTCAGGCTTTGCCAGCATTATGTTCTCTGTGGCAACTGCTCAACTCTGACCTTGTATGACCAAGGCAGCTCTAGGCCGCACGTAAACAAATGAGCTTCACGCTTCCAATAAAGCTTTGTTGGCACAAACAGACCTTGGATGGGATTTGGTGCCCCCATGGTGGGCGTCTTTTATTAATTTCCATCTGGACTCTGATGGACTATCTTTAGAGGTAAGAAAGAAGGAAGGTTTTGTCTTTGTCCTCAGTCAACTGGGAGATATTTGAAAAGTAATCTTCCCAATGTCACCCTTCGGGGTGGGGGTGTCTTTTTTTCTCCACCCTGTAGAACTCACTATGTAGACCAGGCTGGCCTTGGACTCACAGAGATCCTCCTGCTTCTGTCTCCTGAGTGCTGGGATTAAAAATGCGTGCCACCACACCCGGTTACAATGTTCCATTTTAAGAACAGTAAATAGGATACACACTTCTCTCTGTTGGTTCCTCAGAGAGAAGGAAAACACTTGGTGTCTACTGGACAATGGAGACAACCTGGTAAGTGGAGGAATGCCTAGCCTGGGTTCCCATAATTTAGCAAAACCTAGCTCCCTACAGACACCTGTTGTCTGTTTGTAGTGCTTCTTCTCCCAGATGACTTAGCCATATCTCCATGGAAACTCCCAAGTCCTGGCTTCACACAGAACGGTAAAAGTTCCCAAGAAGCTTGTGAGCACTTTCCAGGACAACCGTTACTAGCCGTGGCTTATTTTGCAGCTTTGTTTGATTACTGCATTAAAGCAGCAAACATGGCTCTTCTTTGAAGTCCTCCTGTGCTGAGTTTATTTGGTGTGTGCATACATGTCATACAAGGCACTAAAGATTAAATCATGGGGAGTTGTTTCAAGATACAAATTCCACCCACAGCTTTGGGCTATGGGGCAACTGGAGCCTGCATTAAATCCCATAAGGAATGCCTACTGTGTGCAAAAGGCAGTTTTCCTAGGCTCCTGTCCAAGATAATTATCAGTCCTCCCCATCTAGCACCATGTCCACCAGTAGCTGCAGGATAATTGTCAAGGAGAGGATGAGTCTTGGGATGTTGGGTTCAGAGGGAAACCAAGAAGCAGAAAGAAAGATTATTTTGGTGGTGGTGGGCCGTTACTGTCTTTTAGCAGGAGTTCAGCTATACTAAATATCGATGACGCCATTTCCTTCCTTATTAAGGTAGCCTAGCTCTCCAGCAATTATTAAATCAACCATGCTATATACATACACAATATATTTCACACATCTGCATGTTAACTCCACAGCTCTTCATAAAGCAGCTCCTAAGAAGCACTTAGAGCTGTTGGAATAGATTTCGCTTAGAAGAGGAACACAGAGAAGATATGGAGTAGGGGAATGTGTCACGTGCTGGAACTCTTTCTACCGAGAAGTAGAGATAACCATATGGAGAACAGAACAGGAATCATGATAGAAATAAAGATGTTTCTATAGACAGTGAGGTGATGCAGTAAAAATTTGGGAAGAAAGGAGACTGGAGAGAACTGGATTCGGTTCCCAGCACCCATGTGATGGCTAACAACCATCTGTAACTCCTGTTCCGGGGATCCGATTCCCTCTTCTGACCTCCATGGGCATTGCACAACATGGGTGCACCTAGATCCATGCAGGCAATACATTCATACACACAAAAATAGTAAGTAAAATATTTTTTTTTAAATTTGGGAAGCAGGAACAATTCTCAGTAAAGAAATGGGAAGAGAAAGAAGGGGAAAATTGGAGGAAAAGGAACATCTCATCCAGCTGAGAGAAAATTGCTAGAACAATCTTGATGGGTAGAACAAAAGCTCACTGTGTCCTTCTCTTCACTCTCAAACTTTGAATTGCAGAGACTCTGGTGTTAATGCAACAGCTATAACCCAACAGGGGAGGGCTGGGTTGTAGCCCAGGGGGGCTTATTTTGCAGTCATGGAATTCCCAGGAACAATATCATTCCATGGTGTCTGAACAGACCCAAAGCAAGGAGCTAGCTGTCCCATGTTGACTGACGGTAGACTCTCACCCTTGATTACTGGTTGTCAGGTCAATACACTGCATGTGCTTTGGATGGTAAAGTACAAGCTCCTGAAGCCTGGGAAATGGAATATGCCAAGGAGTAGTCATTCTAAGGCATTTTTTTCCTGCAAATTTTTTAGTTTATTACAGAAACAATACAGCATAACAACGAACATTTACATTATTTTCGGTATTATAAGTCATCTGAAGATTACTATTATTATTATTAAATAATGGGAGATACCTTTCTTTGAGTTGCTGGCCGGGGTGGCCCAAGAGACTCCCAGCAAAGACTACATGTCCCCTTGTATCAAGAAAAACTACATCTGAGTCAACATATTCACTGAGCAGCTACCATGCACCAGGCACCACGCTTGTCCCTCCGCACACACGTCATCTCCTCTGCTCTTTAAAACAATCCTAGGAGGTAGTTATTATTGCTGTCATTTTCTTGGCAAAGATACTGAAGCATGATGAGTTTATATGCAATTTGTCCAAGAGCCTCTCCTAGGGGTTGCTATGGCTTAGTGCCCAACTCTAAGCATTTTCCACCATCTAAGTCCTTCTAATTTCTTGCTACTAATTCATCAAGGGAGAGAACTTGGCATAAATGCTGCTAAACTGGGGGAGGGGTGGTTCTCAGGATATTGGCAATCACTAGAGATTTTTTTTCATTGTCACAACTGACTGAGGGATGCTACTTACATCTAGCTGATGGAGGCTAAGGGTGCTTCTGAACATCCAGACACAGGACAGTCCCTAGAACACAAAGCTTTCTGGCCCAGAAGGTTAATAATGTTAAGAAATACTGCATAATATTGGAGGCCTGCTTCAAGTGGTTCTTCTACAAGATCGACTGCTCAGGGGCACTCAGCTAGCTCCACTGCAGACATTTGTAATATGTTAAGTACCTTGGAGCCCTCCCACAGGAAGGAAATGAGATAGCTTTTTTGTTTTTTTTTTTTTTTTTTTTTTGTCTAAATATAAGGCTTTGGGCTTAGCAATCTTCAATCAGCTCCTTTCAATACAGTGTATTGAGAAGAAATAGAGAATGCTAACCAAAGTAATTTAGAAACTTGATTTTGTCATTTTTAAACCTGTTTATCTTCTCCATAAAATCCCAAAACAGTGACTAGATTGTTCTCCCTCTCTCTGTCCTTGTTTTCTGTAAGTCCACTATCCTCATCACTTTTCCAAAATTCAGTCATCCGTCAGCATCCACAGAGGTCTGGCTCTGGGACGTCCCTCAGAGACCAGGATCTGCAGAACCTCAGGTCCCTTATATGACATGCCGTAGTATCTACACATCCACTCATATATTTTGTGACTGTGTAAGTCAAAGGTAGATATCATGTGTCTCCCTTTATCACACTCTCTACCCTTTATTTTGAGGCAAGGTCACTCACTGACATGAAGCATACCAATTCATCAAGCTCCAGAGTCTCTCCAGATTCCACCTTCCCAGGGCTGGGATCACAGATATGTGCCATCACGCAGAGCTTTTTTACGTGGGCACTAGGGATCAAACTCAGGTCCTCATGCTTGTGTGGCAAACACTTTACTGACTGAGACATCTCTTCATCTCCCTCGCATATATTTTAAGTAATCTTTAGATTATTTATGATATAAATTACAAATGTAAATGCTAGTTATGCTGTGTTGTTTAGGAAGTAATAACAAAATATCTGCACATGATCAGTTTGGATGAGCTTTTCCCAAATATTTTCAGTCTGGGATTATTTGAATTTGTGGTTATAGAACGCATGGGTGGAGAAGGTTGACTGTGCCGGTGAAGCCATGTGATCGTTAAACTTCCCAGGGCTCCTTACTGCCCCACAGTCAGATGATTTATCTTTCCCAGACTGGCACTCAGGCTTTGGATGATCTCCACTCAGGATGACTCTTCCAACTTGATTTTCGGCATCTCCCTTTCAGACATTCCTTACATACCCTCTGAGTGGTCATATGGGTTGGTAGTAGACAGGGTCAAAGCCGGTGCTTTCTTATCTCAGTCATGATGCCAAAGCAATCATTTTCCTGAGATATCTTTTGATTTGTTGACTCGTGGCCAGATTCTACCTCAAATTACAGCTCAATAGCACCTCCTTGTCAATTCATGCTCTGATTTCCCAAGTTACAAATAAACTCTTTTGCTTATGAAATCCTATGGCCTCTTTGTAGCACCTCCTATTTTGAATGTATGTGGATTATACATGGGGTGTAATTGTAATGTATATAGAATGTATTATATATGCTATAGTAACTAAGCTAGAATTTGATATTTATGTAAGAAAGCACATATAGCACACTAGATGAGAATAGAGGACACACAAATGGAATCAAGTATAAATTTGGTAAGAATTTAGCATATAGGAAAATGGGAATTTTTTTTTTTTTTTTTTGGTCTTTTTGAGACAGGGTCTCCCTGTAGCCCTAGCTGTCCTGGAACTCACTATGTAGACCAGGCTGGCCTTGAACTCACAGAGATCTGCCTGCCTCTGCCTCCTGAATACTGGGATTAAAGGCATGCAAAGCCATCTATTAAATACATATAGAACTTGTATATTTAAAACATAAATTTAGATGGATTAAATCGAAATATTTTAAAATTATAACATTACAAGAAAATGTATCCTTGAAGTAGGTAAGTCTTAAATAAAATACATACAAAAATTAAATGAAAAATAAACACAAATTTTTGAAATCTTATTGGAAAAAGCTAAACAAAACAAGGCTTAAAGATGAGACATACTGAGAAAAAGAAACTTGTAGAATTCGAAGCTTTAGTTATGAATCATATGTAAAGAGCTTCAACAATTCAATAAGTAGAAAGTGGACCAATCAAAATAATGGTATTGATATAATAAATCTTGTCTACATTATACAAATACAAAAATGACCTCTGAATACACATAGTGAACTTCACTAATAATTAGCAAATCATAATGTCATCCATCACATTCACTTTGAGCTATACAGTTTACAAAACATGAAACTGAAATGTCACATGCCAGCAAGGGTGTAGACAACAGTGGCAACCATGGGTATGAACACAGTTGGTGAATTTCACTTCCAAAAGTGATTTAGTGAGATTTCCTAAAATAGGAAATGTGTGAACTCTTTGACTTAGCAATTCCACCCATGGGCAGGGTTTTTCTTAAATATTCACACAAGTACAAAACAATGAAAACAACATAAATAGCCATTGATAGGTGTAGAGAATGGAAAACTAAATAGGAGCTTTTGTGTGTGTGTGTGTGTGTGTGTGTGTGTGTGTGTGAGTGTGTACTGTGAGATTTATGCAGTGATTCAAAGACATGAGATAGAAATACAAACAATGATGTGAAAATTGTCCAGCTAATAGTCTACACTGAAGAAAAAGGAACTATTGCAAACATGGAAATAGACGACTCCTCACAGCTTTGGAAGAGTGAGGCTCGGTGTTTAATTATGGAATGGGGCATGAGACTAGGGGCTGACAACAACTTCACTTTTAATTCAGATTCTTCACCTTCATTTTTAACTTTTTACAAAGTGTAAAGTATATAAGTATAAGCTTCATAATTTTGAAAAAGATAAAATTAATATTTACAAAGTAATCGTAACAACTCTCATCTCTTAATGACCTAGGTTAAAAACATCATAAAAAATTGCAGCAAATTCTAACTGAGGTTGGCTATGGTTGGTTTCTGTAGCTTCTCACCAAACAACCTCACCCAGTACAGGGAGAGTTGCATGTTCGCAGTGCCCAGTAGTAGTGCCATTTGTTCATTCGTTCGTTCATTGCCTTCGAGATGCCGGGCTCTGCTCTTGACACTTGGAATTCAGAACCCAATAATCTCAGTGTCATGAGAAAAACAAGTCCATGAAGTTGAAGACATCAGTAACGGGGCCTCCATTTGGTAAGGGTGGCAGAGGGAGGAATGCTTCTAGAATAGTTGAATTGAGTCAAGGAGCAGACCTGTACTCCTGTCGGAATGGCAGTCATCAAGAAAACCAATAATAATAAAGGCTGGTGAGGTGGGAACAAAAGAGAACACTCAGATAGTACTATACTATGGGAATCAGTACAGAGTTCTCAAAACACTTACAGATAAATCTACCGTATGACCGAGCTATACCACACCTGAGTATTTACCCAAAGGACTCTAAGTCAATATATCGAAGAGACAGTTTACACATCCATTGCTCCTACAGCAGTCACTATTCACAACAGCCGAGTCACAGAACCAACGTAGGTCTCCATCATTAGAAGAACGGATAAAGAGAATGTATACACAAAGAAATGTTTTTCAGTCATAAAGAAACAAAGTTATTTTGTTTGCAGGAAAATGGATGCAACTAGACCTAATCTTATTAAATGATTTAAGCAAGTGTCAGAGAGACAAACACTGAATATATCTCTCATTTGTGGTTCCTAGGTTTTTATCTTGACATATAAACTATGTCTGAATATGTGACAAGAAAGTGGAAGTCAAACCGTTTAAGGAAATAAGAGGACTGATGGGCGGGACGAGGAGGACAAAGGAGAGGGAAGGGAGCTGGGCGCATATTCAATATACTATATATATGTATATGAAAATGTCCTAATGTAACCCAAAAGCACGTTAACGGATACATACCAATGATTTTTTGTTTTTAAAGTGTATGAGTGTTATGCCTGTATGTGTGTAAGTGCACCCATGTCACGCAGTGCCTTCGGATGAAAGAAGACATTGGATCCCTGGAACTAGAGTTACAGACCATTGTTAGTCACCATGTGGGTGCTGGGATTTGAACCCAGGTCTTCCGCAAGAGCAGTCAGTGCTCTTAACCTCTGAACCATCTCTCCAGTTCTGAAACTTTTTCAAACAGGAAAAAGCAGCGGACCAGCAACGCTACTTCCTCTTTCATTAGCTCTTTGATGCCATTGAACTTGGGCCTCTAAAAGCATTGGTGGGAATTAATGGGTTAAGCATATTTTTCTAGGAAACTGTGGGAAACACACATTTAGGAAAATGTTTCCTGGTGAGAGTGATTACGAATGTCAAAAAAGTCACCAAAAATGAACCCCTGGAATCCAGCCCAATCCTGATTCGGTGGAGCAGAAGTCGCTGCGTAATTGTGTAGTTTTTTATTACAAAGATAATTGAATCATAAAACATAAAGCACACTGGTAAAGACCAGATATGACCCAAAAGCACCACAGGAGTAGCTTTGTCTCTGGGGTGGAGAGGAGGAGTACATTACCTCTTTGTCTTCATGCTTAATGCTGTCTGCATCTGTCTGCCTCATTAATTATGACTTTCACCTTCTGAAATCTCATGATGTAGTGGGGGGCAAATGGGAATGCTGATATCTATATACACAGTCATCAGCATCAAGCTGGATCATGGGCAAACCCTGTCCCAGATGATGCTAGACTACAGCGTGCTTTAACTGAGCAAGCATGCTTTAAATGTTCTCTTTGTCATGCTGAATTGCTATCATCAGGGGATACAGGTTGGAGAAGACATCTCTGCTTTTGCCAACCTCTCTGTCTAGGGAAGGAGACAGATCCAAAAGGAGATGGTGTGATGAGATGAGTTTTGGACCAAGAGAACAATGGTACATTCACTGAATTTGCCTTGAGAAGGGTTGTGAAGGGCACAGGGGATATAGGACAGTTGTAGAGTGCTTGCCTAGTATGCATGAAGCCCTAGGTTTGATCCCTAGCACTGCATAAACTCAGTCTGCAGCATGGCATAAACTGGGCATGGGGATGCATGCCTGTGCTCCCAGAACACAGAGGTAGGAGGTAAAAGTAAGAAGATCTAAAGTTCAAGGTCATCCTGAGCTACATAACCAGTTCAAGTCCAACCTATATTACCTGAGACCCTGTATGAAAACAAACAAATAAATAAGCAAAATAGATTTATAAGGAGATATAGATGATACTTTTGCACAGTGACTATGTTCTGGGGACTCATTCAGATAGGGAGAGGCAGAGGGTCCTGGGTGAGGGCTTCCCACTGGACTTTAATGTTATTCTGTGGTCAGCCCAGGGAGCAAAACTGGGTAGCTCTGATGTTTCACTCTTTTCTGTATGACAACACACTCCTCCTTGATGGCTTGGGAATATTACAGTCTTAGTGAATCTCCTCTGTGTACATCACAGCAGGTAATTCTTTAGAATGTCTCAGGCCCAGTTATGAATTTTTGTTTATGCATCACACACCCAGGCGAGCATCAAGCCTCTCTCCGTCAGGAAGGGTAAACACTAGACTATGCTTGTGAAACCTCCTTTATTCAAGGACCACTGGCTTGTAATTTCACATTATAGACAGTGACTGAAGATTTTCATCTTGCTCGTCTGTGAGAAAAAAAATATTGATCAGCAGATGAATTATGTATAGTTATTACATTGATGTGACCCTCTTGAGAGAACAAACACTTTCAATGATTACAAAAAGGAGCTAGTTCCAAACAAAAACATAGGAATGTATACATGATGACATACACATATATTCATACATCTAATTCAGATCCATCCATTTAGGCTGGTACTGGGGTGGCAGTCTCATGCCAGACCTCACAGACTTGTGTTGTGGACATCCCAGTGCACCAGAGTTACCTCTCATGCTGTGATTTCCATTACTGTAGAGCTTACAACAGGCTCCCTTTGGCTCTTCAATCTGTCCACAGTACCTAGCGCTAAGCCCTGTACAAGTGTTCCTCATCACCAATAAATGAACAGTGTGTGCAGTTGCTTCAAATTAATAGCTCTTTAAGTATAAGTGTTTTCCATTTGACACTGTCTCCCTGGTTAAATATCTCATCATCATTGCTCTGCTCTTTTGGTTAATAGACTTGATATGTCTTATAATATAGAAGGTTCAGGCTAGGTCCTCATGCTGTTCTCCCATTAATAGCTGCATGAACAGGTTTGAACAAGGCACTTCACCACTGAAAATTTCTTCATTCTCATTTGCTAAATGGGAACTCACCATGGCTGCAGGACTTGATAGAGATGGAGACAACGGTGTGGATATGTGGAGTCCATGATGCAACGTTAGTGGTAATGTGAGTTGTTGTCATGAGACATTAAACAGATTATACGCCTCAAATTTGGGGTAATATTTTATTTTTCTTATGCACTGGGGATTAAACTCAGGGCGTTGCAGATGCTAGGCAAAGTAATCTACCATATTCCAGCCTTTAGGGAGTATTTTCATAGGATGGAAATACTGGGTCATCTGAATGAAGTTTCAATTATTTAGTAAGAATAGTGAGGCTCACACCAGGCAATAAGACTTTTTTAAAAAAGAATCAGTGAAAATCTTAGCTTTCAGTCTTCTGTGGTCTAATCAATTACATAAGCCAATAACGGCCAAATAGTGTAAAGCCAACAAAATTGGCTTTCAAAACATAAAGAGAGAAATTCTCAGTTGCTCTGTCTGAGGAACCAGAATATACTCAAGAGAATTTTTTTTTTTCTGATGAGCCTTGAAGGACAGAAGCAATTTATCAATTGAAGTAGGCAGAATAGTGTTCTCTCTCCAAAGACACCCGTGTCTTAACCCTGGGAATCAGTAGGTATGGTTGGTTCTTTTTTAAAAATATATTTTATTTATTATTTTTATTTTTTATGTGCATGAGTGTTATACCTGCATGTAGGTAGGTGCACCCGTGTCATGCAATGCCCCTGGAGGACAGAAGAGGCTCTTGGATCCCCTGGAACTGGAGTTACAGGCAGTTGTTAGCAGCCATGTGGGTGCTAGGATTCAAACCCGGGTCTTCTGCAAGAACAGTCAGTGTTCGTAACCGCTGAGCCATCCCTCCAGCCTGTTGGTTCTTTATAGATGTGATTCTGAATAAAGATCCCAGAGGAGAGAGGAGTACAGACAAAGTAGGTAATCTCAGTCTGACCACAGAACCTTTCTTTCCCACCTGTGGTCAGAGGGAAATGTAACTCAAGAATGATCATAGAGACAACAGAGCATGAGAACTCAAGCCACCCTTGCTGCCTTTCAAGATGAAAGAGAGGACCATGAGCCAAGGAATGCAGGTTGCCTGGGGGAGCTGGGCAAGGCCAGTTAATAGTTCCTCCCCAGAAAAAAAGACAGGTTTGCCTACACTGCGGTTTTAACCAATGAGACCCACGTTGGACTTCTGCCTTCTAGAACTGCAAGATAGTAAAATTGTGTTAATTTGTAAATATAAAAGAAAATTGAAAGTGGGAGTCAGCAAAAGTGAAAGTAAGAGCAAAGGTTCAAAGGTCTAAGAGAGAACAGTGCCTCCTGAACCACGTCAAGTAATTCCCCACTGCTCAAACGTAGACTGTATACAAGCAGAACGGACATAAAAGGGCCATAGCAAATCAAACCTTTAACTTGAGCAGCTACGAAATGCCGCCACAGCTTTTCCTATATGCTCAATCCATGCCTGATAGATGCTGGGACCAAGTGGCAGCGGAGGCTAGGGAATCTACTCAAGCAGAGCATCCATGCAATAGAGAAAGCTCAGCCCCTGCAGCCCAGACCCAGTTCACTTGGATCACAGCATTCCAGTGGCCAGTGTGGGGTCTTGAAGGAGCTGAAGCAGGAGAGAGGCAGGCAGCACTGAGTGTGAGGTCAGCTTGAAGGATGGATGGCAGAGAGGTCCAATGCCGTTCCAGGAAGAACGCAGGGGAAAATGGAACAGGGGGCTAGAGAGATAGTGTCAAGGATACACACATCTGCTGCAGACATTTCTAGTGAAATGTGCTGCTTGTGTTTCACAACTTGTAGCACCCTGTCCTTCCTGTCTTTCGACAAAAATCCAGAATCACTTCCCTGTCTATACTTCCTGTCACCAGCTGTGTTTGTGCCTCTCTGTTTAAGCTTATATCTATTTCTTTTAAGAAAGCAGAATCAGTTGATCTTCTAGTGGCTGTGACAGGACAGTGGCTTCCTGGCCTGTTCTACCTCACATTCAGACTGACTCTCAAAGTTTTCTCTACTCCTCAGCTTTGATCTTGTAGGGATCTCCCACTGAATGGGAGAACAGTAAACTCTCCCTGGAATCAGACTTTGTGCTAGCTTCAGTAAGCTAGCTTGCATCACGAGGTGCAAGACTGGAATTCCCAGGCAGAAGGCTCAGCAGGCTGCATGATTTAAGGTGAACATGTTGTGGAATTGAATTCTAGAAGAGCTCCATCAACGCCCCTCCTTAGTATAGAGCAAGGAGGAGCCCAGTGTTCTGAGCATGGGGGCAGTGAGTTCTAGTTTGGGCATCAGCTGTCCAAGAGAGGTCCCAAACAGTGCCTGGAACAGCACACGGAGCCAGAACCATAATCAGAGTTTGTGTGCTGATCCTTCAGTTGGAAGGTGACCCAGAGATTACCAGGGGATAACCAGCTTCTTTACTATACAAGTTCTCTCTGCACTTAGGTAGCGGGGTAGAAGAAAAAAGGAGACAAGAATTCTAATTTACCAAGCACCCACTGTGGGTCAGGCTGGACTTCACATATTTGATGGTCTTTAATTTTTCCAGAAAGTCTAAACAACATGCTGGACATGTTGGCATTTACCAATATTCTCAGCCCCCAGGAGGTAGAGGTAGCAAGAGAAGAAACTCAGAGGCAGCCTGGGCTACATGAGACCTCGTCTTACACAAGACTCACACAAAGCAAAACCCCAGAACTCTATGAGAAAAGTATTACGTTGCAGGTGACACAGGAAAAACAGAGTTTACAAGAACCACCTCAAATTACTCATGGAAAAGGCAGGAGCTCAACTTGTGTTTCTGACTCTAAAGTTGTGGATTTTCTTCTCTATGATGGTAAATGAGTTCTCAATAGTTTAGAGAGGTCACTTCTAATCAGAGAACTTTAGACTCCCCCAGAGAACAGAGCACTTTTAAGAGCCCCATGTAAAAGCCCCACCACTCTTGATCTTCTTTTCATAAATGTGTGATGAGTCCCAGGCTGATTCAAAGTAAAATCCCTGGATGATTCAAAGGTAGAGAGAGCCTAATACTGGTTTCTACTAAATGGTTAAAGTATTGAGCAAGATGTGGTGGCACACACCTTTAATCCCAGCACTTAGGAGGCAGAGGCAAGAAGATCTCTGAGATCCAGGCCAGCCTAGTCTATATAGTGAGTTCCAAGGCAGCTGTGGCTACAAGATGACCCTTTCTCAAACACCAAAAACAGTTATCTTATTAAACTGATCCCTAATGACTTACTGTTATACCCATATCTTACTACATCTCTTAACTCTCACCAGAGAAGCTTCCTTATGCAGCAGATGATGATTAACACAGAAACCCACAACTGGCCAATGTGCGGAGAAGAGGCTCCAGAGTACTTATCCCTGAATAGGACACCTATATCAAACTCCTGCCTCCCAAGGCTTGGGGATCATTGCAAAAGAGGGGATGGGAAAATTCTAAGAGCTAGAGGTGGTGGATGACCACAAGGAAACAGTATTTCACACAGCTGATCTCACATCGGTGACGATAGCATGCACAAGTCCATGCAAGCTCAAACCAGACAAAAATCCCAGCATAGAGATATGGGGAAGTGGAGAAGAAATCCCAACCTTACCTGAAGAGTTATTGGAAATCAATGGCTGCTGGGAAGGGTGCAGTCAGTCTCTTTCAAGAGTGGGACTCTTGGTAGGTTAACCAGGCTCCCGTGGATGTATTCACTTTAAAGGACATTTGAAGATACAAATTACACTCTGTAGGCCTTCATACACACACACACACACACACACACATATATATATATATATAGAGAGAGAGAGAGAGAGAGAGAGAGAGAATATTAAATTGTGCAGGGAGTAGCAATGGGAGGTGTAGCTAAGGGAGAGGATCTAAATGATCAAAATGTATTATATGAAAATTTCAAAAGTTCCATAACTTTTTGAAAAGCCTCACATACAAGCCCCATTGCTCTTGATCCCATTTTCATAGATGTGAAATGAGTCCCAGACTAGTATAAAGTAAAATCCTTAGATGATTCTGACACCACCTGTTGCCTTGTGCTGGTGATTGAACAAATCTTTACTTGATTTGTTTTTTGTTGTTGTTTGTTTACTTGGTTTTTCCAAGAACTCGCCAGGAGCTGTCATTTTACTGCCTCGGCTACAATCATGAACTCTAGTAACAAGGGCTGAGTGCTCTCCCTACTCAATCCTCCTCTGGATACCACACCTCTAATATTGTTTCATTTGACCTGTATGTAAAAGCTGTACAAGAAGTGTTTAGTTTATTTTCCATAGGATCTCTGTAATCAGGACAGTGCTCATATCCCATTGGATAAGGAAAACCAGGAATATTGTTCCTTTAGAAATATCACACCACGCTGGGACATGCCCAGGCTAATTTGCCCCTGGTATGCACAGCATTTTGCAGTTTTGGGATATTTGGGCTTCCATAGTCTTCCATCCCCACCCCCAAACGCTCTTGAGAAAATGGAATGCTGATGGTTATCACCCCCATATATACTTCAAGAAAAACTGAGGTTCAGAGTCAGACTTCAAGAAGTTTTTTCTCACAAGTCAAGTACACAATCACAAAAATGTGCTTCATATAGTAGAGACTGGGTCTTGGGTTTGGGCTTTTACCCTTAAATAACTCAGTTGGGACAAGTGTCACGATTGCCCTTGAAAAACTGATAAATATCACAACTGTATTGATATGGCTGTAAGGTGAATAAGAAGAGGCTGCTCATTCTTCTCTCCAAGTCCATGGTCGTGGAACAGCTGTTCTAGATGTAGGGTTTGCTGACAAAATTTCCAGAGAATTAATAGGTGCCATTACTCTATTTGGATGACAGAAGGAATTTCTCCTCTGTAGTAATTCTTCCTTTGGCTTGGATTTGTGAACTAAAATCACTCACCATATAGAGCTGTCCAGTGCTTTCCTGGAAAGTATCCTTATTTGGCAGAAACTAGATCAAGACTCCTTCCCAGAGCACTAGTCCAAGCTTGAAACCACAGAATATTTTTCAGTAACTCAAAAGAATATCAATTTTTTTCTGGGGCACTGAAAAACACTATACTTCCTCAGATCCAACAAGTGATGGATTTGGATTAGATCTGGGGGAGGGGAGAGAGAGAGAGAGAGAGAGAGAGAGAGGAGAGATCCATTTCTTCTGGTAGCCATGAGCTACTGATTTTTAGTTATCTGCAGACAGTCAGCAGACCCTTCAAGGGCAAGCGATGCTCACAACTTTCCTGTGCGCCAGTGTCACCGCCTACCTAGAAAGTCATGTCCAGAGAATGTGATAACAGACGTGCTCTATCAGTTCTGAAATGATTCCTGGGAGGGAGATTTGCCAGGTGATTGCTGGCAAGGAAAGCAGAAGACTGGCCATGTGGCTTGGTAGTCACAAATAATCCCAGCTGGTACCAAAGAACCAAGTATAGAAAAGAGACTGACCCCAGGGTGAGGACCGCCACTAACCACACAGGTACTGTGCAGCCACTCTGTAGTCAAATGAAATCACAGCAGCCTCTGAAGGAGGCCATGGTATCCTTATTTCATAAACATAGCAAGATTAGAAAAGCAAAACACGCATGCATGTACATATGTATATAGACATACACTATAATGCATGCACACATATGTGGATATACACTTCTAGAATCCACTTAAGGTTAAAGCACTAAAGTGACTCTGGTTTCTGTCCCTCAGCAGAAAGCAGGTAAGCAGACTCAGTATCATTTGTACTTTCAGAAATTGTGAGAGAATGCTCAATGTAGATCTACTGTGCTCCTGATCCAACTGGATCTAACTAGAGCATCCTCTGGGGACTCTGGAGCTACTAAATACCACAGAGAAACCAACCAGAACTATCCCTCCCCACTTCATTTCAGAAAGCAGCAATACCCAATGTGAAAGCTTCTTCAAGCTTTACCGTGGTAAAGCTGCCACGGTACCTCTCTTTCTTATTATCTTTTCCCTGGTTCTAGATTGCTTCCCTGCCTTCTTGCCCAGGGGGAGGCTACCAGTTAGGAGGAAAGTATGAAAAAGTTCCCTCTGAGTCAACTTTCCAGACTGCTTGTAGATCAATGAGCAGACAGGTGGACTATGTCCAAAACACCATGAGGATCTACAAATGCTGTTGGTTGGCAAAAGTCATGCTCCTTTTGTGTCTTCCCTGACCTTCTAGCTTGAGTGATCCTTTTTTAAAATAAATAATTTATTCAGAATTCCATACATGCATATAAGGTGTTTTGATCAAATCTGTTCCCACTCCCTCCCCTCCACCTCCTCCCATATCTCCCCATCACTTTTTTCCTGATCACTTCATGCACTTTCTTCTTTGATTTATTTATTTTTATGGGGTGAACCTGTTTTAGAATAGAATACTCTTAAATTTTGTTCCAGCAGAGCACTGTTCCCATTGCCTTGACTTTGTTCCCATACTTGAGGGGCAAATAATGAAAGGTATTTATTCCTAAACCACAGTGTCATGATGGGGTGGAAGATGAGAAGTATGTAATAAAGCTTGGCTAGAGGAAAAAGCAAATAAGATTTTCAAACATAAAGAGACCCCTTGCATCCTGTATGAGGAGGTCAAGTCTGAACTCCAGCCTGGAGGACTTGTTCTCTAAGACCAGTCAGTTCTTCCCCAGGGAAGACTCTAGGTCAGCACCCCTGCAATAAATGACTATATGCTTGTGACCTCCCTCAGGCACACAGCATAGTGGCCCCAGGCCTTCTGGGGTCACTGTTTCTGCCCTCTCAGACAGTATTAAGACTCTGAAATTCCTAAAATGAGAAGGTCACCAAAATACCAAATAGAAACAATTCAAAGGTGGAAGGACTGATTTCAGTTCATGGTTTCAGAAGTTTCCAACCATCACAGCAAGGAAGGCATAGTGGATGGCTCAGTCCACGGTGGCAGGAACGTGTGCGTGGTGGAGGTTTGATCACATGGGTGGCTATAACTTTCAAAGATCCACCCCCAGTTACAGATTTCGTTCAGTCAGGCCACACCCCTTAAAGGCTCCACAGCTCCCTGAAACTGCCACAGCTGGGGATCCAGCGTCTTTGGGAAACATTTTAGATCTAAATCATAACAAATAACACCTTTAGTTGAGAGAGAGAGAGAGAGAGAGAGAGAGAGAGAGAGAGAGAGAGAGAGAAATTGTTCATTTTCTAGGACCTTTCCTAGCCAGCTGGCATTTCCTTGATTACAGTTGGCCATGGTAGACTATGAATCAAGAAAACTGATGATAAATGCCCTAACCAAGGTCTCTTTCTCTCTCTTTTTTCTCCAGATAGTTGGCTGATATTTATCAGCATATCACTGATTTAAGGTTACAGTCAAGTGTGGAACCCATAATTTGGTTTGCATTTTCCAGGTTATAGTCTCTGTTCTTCCTCCCAAGATGCTTTAGGCATTCTGCTCCTCTACCCTTGTTTGAGGTGTGCACTTCCAGAGAAATTCTAGTGCTATGTTCACAGAAGGCAAACCAATAGACCACTGCTTTGTGCAGAACTCTTCTATTATTTGTCTCTGACCCACATTACTGAGAAAGACAGAATTAGTGCTCGCAATTACAGTTTGAAGATTGGAAAACTGCTTCAAAGTAGCTCCATGGGGAAAGATGGAACTAGGTAAAGTGTAGAACCCAGAGGTCGCCCCCACCTCCTTGCTGCCTTTGAGAGTCATGGAAACACCACTAGACAAAACAGCCATCCCTTCCCGGGGCAAACTGTGGCCAGCCGGGAATTACTGAACTGTAGGGACGGCAGAAAGGGCTTTTATGTGGTTTGAGGCTACATTCTGTGATTCTTTATGTAGAAGCAAATTGTCCTTTTAATTATTGTGTGGGCTGTACTGAAATAGACAAGCATTCCTTGAGCCACTGGCAGCAGCCGGAGTGGTCCAGGTGTTTAGCCTGAAGATCCGCCAAGTTGCAAACTTGATGCTTACAAATGGGAGTGGTGTCTGTATTTCAAAACAAAATGTTTTGTTTATGCTTGATTTTTCAAACTAAGCTTTTGGGAGATTGTAAAAGGGAAACACAATGGAATCGCAAAGCGTTCATGCTGGATTTCTTCAGGAGAAAGAGCCAGGGACCAGGTCCTGGTGGCCAGTGGGTGTTCATTGGGACATTAAAGCACCCTGATCCATCTCAGCTTTGGGAAACTTAAAACGTGGCCAGAGGCAAAGTTCATTGATTGCATACCTAGGACTGTCTTCTTTGGAAAACCCCCTCATAAATTCTTTTGTAAATCTGATGCAAGAAGGTGCGTTAGCCTGTATAGAACTGGAGTTTCCAATCAGCAAAAGAAAAGATCAGGAAGTCAATCATGCATTCTTCTTTTTTCCTTTGCTACAAGATAGCCTTGATGGCAGGCTCTCCAGGGACTCTGCAGACAATGCAGTCCCCGCTTTCCCCACTTCTGCCCAGGTCAGGCGATTATGAACACCACTGGCTTTGTTCCCCACTAAGAGCTTTCCACAAACCAAGATCCAAGGTCATCTCCCTTTTCTGTTCCCAGACACTAGCATCCTCTGGATCCCCACTCCCTTGGGCTCTCCCCAGCAGACAACTTGAAAAGTGAATACACGCACATCCTAATGGATGAGCAAACCATATGGCAAGTTTCCTATCACCCTCCTGCAAGACATAGCTATATCCAGAGAGTCCACAGAGTGGACACCATGGTCTCCAGCATCCTATGCCTCCTTGTCAAAACACGCCTCAAGTCACTATCAAGGGAAATTCTATTCCTCCACATCATGCTGTCTTTGTGGGACTTTGAATCAGTCTTGGTGGAGTGTTTACTTAAGAACTTCTCCATTTTCCTAGTCAAGGAGAGACACCTGACACAGTTAAAATGACTCAGTTTCTCCTGCAGCAATTCTAAGCATGAACACTGTCAGGGCTCATTCCTAGGTTGAGGCATCAAGAGTCTTTTCCCAGGTCCCTGCAACTTCCTTCCTCAGGGTGCCCAGGATTTGTATACCATTGTCTGGAATAACCAGACCACAGCTGTGGCTCCAGCGCCAGACGGGCTTCAGGGAGCCACTGAGTAGAGTAGAGGGAGAATCCCATGAGGCCTAGTGTCCTGACTCAGGCCTTGGTTATTCCCCCAAGACATTAAAGGTCTGCCATTTTCCCCTGTGTGAGGCTGAGGGGGAATTGCTCAGAAATCAGCCTTCTCCCTTTGTCGCTCAGCATAGCTGCATTTCTCCTGGGCCTCCCAAGAAGAACAGCCCCCTGCACCTGACAATCAGGACCACACAGCAGACCTCCCCAGCACCTGCTTTTCCCATAGGCCCTGTGCTTCTCAAGACCCAGACACCCATAGCAGGAAACTGCTTAGCAACTGCACGTAGGAAACTGAGATTCCAAACTGCTCCTGTGGGGGTTTTCCTCCCTGCTTTTGTTCTCCTGTTTTGTTTCCAGTCCTTGTGATTCAGTCATTGTTCCATCACACAACACAGTAACCGGTTCTGCAGGCCATGGGATCTGAACTACACTGGGGCTGGGCTCCCTGGGTTCCTGAGTACTGCACGCAAAGGCCCCACACAGCCAGCCAAGGTGAGCCACAGAGCCTCTGCTGATTGGGCAGCCCCTGAGGAGGCTTAGGAACCCTTTATTCTCTGGGGCTGACTGTTGGAGTTTCCATTTCTCTCAGGTTGTTGAACCTGTGCGTGTCACCTTCGCTCTTACATCTGCAGCCTTGGCAGAGCTCAGTGTTTGTTTCTACCTTTTGCTCTGGGCAGATGAATGCCCAACCCACCAAATCTTAGGCCACACTGTGTGTTTTGGACTCCCCATTGTATTAAAAGAACCTGCATCATGGCCCCACCAAGGCAGAGCTCACATTCTCTGAATGTGTCTGTGAGTCTCTGTCTCAGTCCACCTCTGTAAATCTGTCTCTGTAAATCTGTCTCTGTGCACCTTTTTTCTGTCTCTTTTTGTCTCAGCCTCTTTTGTTCTGCTGCTTTCTCTCTCTGCTTCTCTTTATGCCTGAGGATGTGTCTCTCTGTGTCATTCTGTCTCTGGAAGTTTCTTTTCGTTAAATTTATTTGTGTGTGTACACGTGTGTGTGCACACATTACTGTGTGTGCTAGCGTGCATACACATTTGTACACATGGGTGTAGAGGCCGGAAGTCAACATGGGTGTCTTCTTCACTTACTCTCCCTCTTACTTTTTGAGACAGGTGTGTTGCTGAACCTGGATTTTAAATTTTTGGCTGAACTACTGGGCCAGCAAGCTCTACCTGTCTCTGCCTCCTCATCCCTGGGGTTGCAGAGGTCCAACTGCTGTGTCAATTTTTTTACATGGGTGCTAGGCAATCAAACTCAGGCCCTATGCTTGCATGGCAAGCACTTCATCTGCTAAACCATCTCCAAAGTCCCCTGGAATTTTCTCTTTCTCCTTGTCTCTGTATCTCTTAGCTTCTCATTTCCCTTTCTTTTTCCATTCTCTGTCTCTCTGTCTCTGTCTCTCCCCACCCTCCCTTCAACTTGACCCTTCCCCCCCTCTTTTCTTCTCATCTTTCTTTGAAATCAGGCAGTTTGTTCCAGGTCCCAAGTGGAAGAAGCTCAGTTTGCAGGACAGAAAGCTTTGCACATTGAGGGTTAATTTTCCCCCTCACCAGCAACTTTCCTTCCATTTCAAAACCCCTGAGCCTCACCAAAAGCCAAAAGTGCTTCCTAGAAAAGGGCCCACGTGCCATGGCAGGAGCCACCCAGCCCACCATACCCTAGGGAGCTCCAAAGGAGGCAGATTGACAACTGCAACTTGCTGCAAGCTGGGACTGCAAACCGGGATTTCTCTGGCCCTGCTCCAGCTAGTCAGAGCCAATTCATATGAAATCAATAGGCCAAATCGACGTTTTCAGAAGTTAACTCAAAAAAATCCCTGAAGATTAACCAGCCTGTGGCCTTTGCTATGAAATTGTTACCACACCACTTTCTTTTCTTTTGAAAGTCCAGATGGGCAGATAAATCCAAAACGGATCAGCCACATCTGCCATTCCTCCACACAAATTATACCTCTCCTACTACTCCAACATGCAGCAGGCCTCAGAGCCCGAGTTGATACTTTAGGCTGCACTGTGTGCTTCAAATTCCCCTTATATGAAGAGAAACCGCATTGTGACCTTACTGAGGCAGAGCTACAAACAGCCTTCCTGAAATCTTCCTAAAATGGAGAACCGCAGCAGAGAGAGTTATCCTCAGGCTCACTATGGACCAACATGGTACCAAGCCCATCAGCTGCCTTCTCCAAGGGGCTGAACCACTGTTTGAATCAAAGTCTAGTGGGCAAGTTTTCATTTATAAAGCCCTCTATCATCTACATTTGCTGAGTATTGTGGTATTACTATGGTACCAGTGCAGAGATGAGGCTAATTGAAGTACTTTGTTGGAAACAGTGGCTGGGGGGTTGGGGAGACAGCCTAGCAGAAGGGGTCTCTGCATCAGCACCGTTTTTTTTTGGGGGGGGGTCTTTTTGAGACAAGTTTCCCTGTAGCCTGAGCTGATGTCAGACTTGCTATGTATGTAGACAAGGCTGGCCTTAAACTCACAGAGATCTGCCTGCCTCTGCCTCCCAAGTGCTGGGATTAAAGGTGTGCACCACCATGCCTGGCTTGCATCGGCACCTTTTATGCAGAGAGACTAATATAGGAATCTGAAAAACCCCTGGGCGCTTGATCCAAGTCTCAAAAGTGAAGGCTGTTACTCAAAATGTTTCACTAAAATAGGTCCATGGAACAAAGGCACAAAGCACACTGCACCATCAAGTGTCTTAGAAAGAACTAAATTAAAAAAAAAAAAAAAAAAAAGCATTATGAACACAGTATAGGAAGTCCTTTGTCCATGATGGTTCTTACAGGCTTCATAGGTGATGTTCACAGAACCTAGAAGACTAGGATGAAAGCTTACATGATGGATATGCTCATGGCTCTGATTTTATCATTGCCCAACATATACAGGAATCAAAACATCACTTTATACCTTATAAATATGTATAAACATGTGTCTATCAAAAAAATTTCAAGGGGAAGGGCAGAGTCTAGCCAAGATCAGGACACGTTTCAAGTCAAAATTGTCTCATTCTAAAACTCATATTCTTTAGGTAAGATGATATTTCCAAAAGTGTCTTTCTGAAGTAACAGCTGATGAGTATTTATTTATATATATATTTTTGAGACAAGATCTCCCTATAGTCCAAGTAACCTGAAACTTACAACCAGACTGGCCTCGATCTCACAGTGATCCATCCACCTCTGCTTCTGGAAGTTCAGGGATTAAAGGTGTGAGCCACCACACCTGGCAAGTACGCATTCTTTATACTTTGTGGCAGTGATTCAAAGCTTATACTTTCCTTTAAGATTATTAAGAAACATAAAGAAAATCTTCCGTTTTATGTAGGTTGGGACTTACTGAAAAATTAAGGTTCTACATGATACATTGAAACTGTGGAATTCCAGAACTGGAAGATATTTAGAGATTGACAGATCCATCATCTTCATTTGACAGACAAAGAAACAAGCCAGGAGATAGAATGCTGTATACAAGGTCTCACAAGTGTCGACTCCATCTAACACTGCAAATGCACCCTGTACTTATAACACTCAACATTATCAGAGGACCAGGGAACAATACCAAAAGAATGTCTCCCTGAGCACTGAGGCAGGCTTTAAAACTCGGTTGTTTGGACATTTGAAAGAAGGACAAACCAGAAAAGTGCCTTAGGTCTTGGACACTGTTAGCGTGCGGCAGTGGATCTGAGCTTCCCGAGGTACTGAGTCAGTGTGCGGTCCTGCTTCTGACCAGAGTGTGGCTCGAGGATGGTCCTTCTTGGTAGCTCCTTTGCTGACCTCCTCTGACCCTGACATGCAACGTGCCCAGCCTGTTTCAGTGGCTTCTTGGCCCACTAAACCTTAGCAGATGTGTCTTCTCTCTGCCTTGCCTTACTCCACAATCCACTGACAGGATCTTTTCTTGGCATCATCTTGAACTGACTAGTTCTTGTCATTCCTGCCACATGTTAAACGCTGTATGATGAAACTGACCTGTTGATGTTCAGATTCAACATCAGTGTGGCATGCATGACTTTGAGGGGCCAAGAGCCAGTGCCTAGACTATCATCCATCTAACCACTGTACCTCCCCACACCTCCATTCCCCACCAACGGGTTCCCCAAGTTTCTGACTTCTTACACTTGCTCCAAGTACACATCCCTCTGTGGTAGCATTGCAGTTCCAGGTGGAAACTTTATCCCATCAAGATCCCTCTCCGTTTTCAGTTCTAACGAAGAAAATCTCTTGAGGTTATTGTTTCCAATGCACATGTCGCAGAGACACATAGAGTTTTTAGTTCCAATCCCAACGTTAAGTGAAATCAGCACAACAGCCAGGCATGGTCTAGACCATTTTCTATGGCCGAATGCAAACATACAGTTTTGAAAAATATTCACTGTTTAGTGGCTAAGATCCACTAAATACTTCCTAGTTCCATTTCCTGCCTTAGGCATTTAGTATTTACTATCCCATGTAATCCTCACAATAGCTCATAGAGATTGGATACATAAAGTGCTTAAAGTAGATGAGGAGACCGACAACCACAGAGATTAAGTCCCTTGCCTGGGACTTTACTGCTATTAAACAGCAGAGCTGGGATTCAACCCAGGCTGTCTGGCTCCAGACTCATACTTTTAGGTGCTATGCTGGGCTCTCAAAAACATTTTGGCAGCCAAAGAAAGAGTCCAAATCAAATACAATTAGGTTTGTGACTGTTGTACAGCTATGCATGGGCTCTTTTGATTTGTGGCCTCTCACAGTGCTTAGATCCCTTGCAGAATGCAGGAGACGTGGAAAGGAAAGTGACTCCTGCTAGTGATAAGTGGCAGAATGAGGATTTATGCTTAGTCCAAATTAACTACTATTTCTTAATTCCCACTTTCTATAAGGGGACTTAGGCCAATGGGGGCTCTGTGAGATGTAGCCTTCTATTGCAAGGGAGCCAACTCAGCCCCTCTACACAGGGCCAGTGCTGAATAGGAATCAGTCCCAAGTCAGACTCTGTCTCTAGGCTGATTTCAAGGCTTAGGAGAATGCCTAGCAGCTTTGAGAGAGCCTGGAATCTCTTTTGCACTAGGACTGATGGGAAAGATTGATCCAGTCAGATGCTACTGGAGAATGAGGGAAAGGAATGAGGCACAGGCCAGCAGGTCTGGGCTTTCTGAGAATTCAGGCTTCATATTCCTGTGAGCAGAGTATGAATGTGGACCCTTGGTTTGGAGGACCCTTGAGGAGGAGGCGAAATAGCACAGAGTCATTAGCAGACAATGTGGATTTCCTCATCTTGGTCAGCCACTCTGCTCTTGCTTCATTTACAAAATAAGTTTAAAAATGCTCTTGATTGATAAGATGATAAATTTTTTTCTTCCTGATGGTATGGAGTGACCCATACAAACTTTTTTTCCTTTTTTCATATCTTAATGAACTCTGTTCTTAGGAATTTATGGGATTATTTTTCTTGCAAGATGGACTGAACAGTCATTTTTGAATGGCTTGTTATAGCAAGGGTTTTCAACTGTCTGCTGTTATCAACAGTAAAGCCTAACTTAGATAGAAGATAATGTGTCGTGGTGGTTTCCTAGGGTGTCGTGCACAAAATTGCCGTCAATTAGATGTCTTGTAACAACGGAAGTTTGTTCTCTCATAGTTCTGGAGGTCAGAAGTTCAAAGTCAATGTAAGAGTAGACTTTGGCTCCTTTTAGAGGCTCTGAAAGAATCTATTCCATTTCCCTTCCCTAGCCTCAGCCCTTTTTGGCCATCTCTAATCTGTAGGCTCATAACTCTGGCTTCTGCTTCTCTATTCCCATCAGATTTGTCTCTGTGTCTATGTGTCTTACAATGGCACCTGTCCTTGGATTTCAGGTCTACACTAATCCAAGATGATCTTATCATTGAACTCTTGTCTAATTCCCTCTGTAGTGACCCCTGAAAGGTTACATTCTTGGGTTCAGGTAAAGATGAATTTGGGGTGGGAATCTATTCAACCCACTATAGGTAGATGCCAGGAGAAAAAGGCATGTGACTTTGCAAAATTGCCACCTGATTCACATCTTGAGGAGGTCATTCTACCTTTCTGTAACTCGTGTCTCAGACTTCAGCATGCAGTGCTCACTGCTTGATTATCTATGATCCTGGAGATAAACATACCTATATTATATAACTACATTGACAAATAGCTGCCTGACTTGGCCAGTGTGACCTGAAACCTATTCCCTGAGACTTGCCTTCAGGTTCTCTGTACATACGGCAACTGTGGCATTGCATGCGTTCCAGATGTTTATCTCCTAATTATAAGCCTCTGGTGTGCCACTTAAAGTAACGTACTTATTCATGCTAATATTTTCTCTCCCCCCAAAGTTGCTTCCAGGTCAAATTTGATGCAAGGAGAGACACAGTGTCTCTAGAGTGTTTAATTAGGCAGTGGCAACCCAGTCATAGTGAGTACCTGGTGCCAGATCTATTGCAAAGCATTCAGACCAAATAACCATGCACTAATGCCTATTCCGATATTAAAAGGGAAATTTTGACTTTCAAGAATCCCTCACGTTCCCAGGGAGAGGAGGCATGACAGATAAGAAACTACTAATGTAGCATGCAAGATATTCAGTGCTCTAAGCATGTTTTGTGGAACAGCTTGTGGCTGGGGAGTTGGCATTCCACTGGAGGTTTGATGTCCAGCTGGTCATGTTCAGGGACCAATATGAAGTTAGCCAGCACATGAGGAGCAGGCAGAGGAAGGGAAGAGGATGAGCAAAGGCATGGAGGTGTAAAAGGGAACAAAGAGTTGGTGTGTGTGGTTGATGTTTGGGATATGTGGACACAGTAGGAAGAGACAAGGCTAGAAAGGTAAGCCTGAGGAAGGCCATATAAATACCGTGAAAGTCAGGCCAAGGAGCTGGTTCTGTAAAGAGGAGAGTATGGTTGGGATTGCAGTGGAGATAAGTCATTTGCTGTATCCCAGAGACTGGATGAGGGGAGGCTGAGGAAAGGGATGTAGAAATTTTGTTCTAATAGTTCAAGTCCAAGGTGACAACAGCCAGAATGGGCAGGGCAGAAGGAGAACAGTCAAGACAATGGATGTGCTTGGCAATAAAGGCTGCAGGGAGAGGGCATGGTATGGGAGAGTGGAGGACACGTCTGTGTTCTGGTCTGAGATGACTTAGATATGATGCCTTCCCTAAGAAGAGGATGGCAAGAGGAGGTGCCAGCCTGGAGAGGTTTGATGGGTATAATGGAGTTAAGGTGACTCCATGGGGATGGCAAACTGCCTCCATGCTGGGTGGGCATATTTTTCCTGTTGGATATTCTATCCAACAAAAACAACCTTAGGAAGGATTTAACTGGACTCACAGTTTTAGGGTATAGTATACCATGGTGGGGAAGTCATGGCAACAGAAACTTGAGGCAGCTGATAAGTAGTCAGTCAAGAAGCAGAGAGTGATGAACGCTTGTGTTCAGTTAACACCATTTTTATACATTCCCGGACCCAAACACGGGAAACGATGCTGCCCAAGTTTAGGGTGGGTCTCCCCACTCAATGAACACAAGCAAGATAATCCTTCAGAAGTGTCAATCTTCAAGTTGACAATCAACACTAACCACCACAGGGTTCTAACCTACAGGTCCAGCTCTCTCCAGTTCTGCTCAGATATTAAGGGGGTTTACTGTTTGAATCTAGTTTCTTGACTTCAGATCAATAGCCTCAACTGCTTGCTCAACTATACATGGCAATGGTCCCAATCGTTTCAGACCCCACCACATGAGCACACTCTCTCCACTTTGCCTTTTTCTCTTCTTCTGCCTAGGGTTTATTTGAGCTTGCACAGCACAGGGATTCCCTGAATCTTTTGCTCTGCCTGGGCCCATGGTTGGGGCTGAATGGATGTTGGGGAAGCCACAGACAGGGAAGGAGCGTCCTCGCTCGGTCAGCCATTTCTCCTCTTCTTCCAATCTTTGTCATTCCTACTACGACATTTCTGCTTTTGTATCTGTAGCCTGAAAATTACTCATTGCGCCGAAAAGAGTGGGTGATGTGGGGCACCCTGGGAAAAGGGGTGGAGCCGCTGCCATTTGGGAACTTGGCGCGAAGGCTGTGGAATGGTGCCTGAGTTAAGAGAAGACATTTCTTTGGAAGTCACCCCCTCCCAAATGTCGTATAAACTATGCAAAATTCAAATAGGATGCCTTATGTTGTCTGTCAGAGAGCACGAGAAGAGGGAGGAAAAAGGAAAAGATTTGGCAAAACAGTATCTTTGCTAAGAAGATCTTATGGTCAGAGGAGGATGAGTTAGTGTTAGGAAAATGAAATAGGCCTGAGTTATTCACAAGCATTAACTACTGGTCCCACCAAGAGAAATAACTCTACAGTGAATCATTTTAGACTAACAGGTCTTCTCTCTCTGGGATCACTTAGTCTCCTGTTTCGCACTTTCTCGCTTCCTTTCTTCTGGTGAACAGGGCAAGTGAGGAAATACTGGACTAGATCTTGGGTTGTAGAGTGAGTATGACATGAAGAATCTATCAGGAGCAAGAGAGCTCATGACAGCCAGGAGAGTTGGCACTCACAGTGCCATACCATGCCACATTCTACCTCTCTTTCCTTTATCTTCCCTTCTCTCCTGTCTTCCATTTTTTAATACCAATGAAATACTAATGAAATGCTTTGACTATGTATATACTAAACCTTTGCATGTATTATTTTTATATAATGCTGCTGATGATAAAAGACCATCCTAGCCATTATTCCCACTTAGAGACTTTTAGTGGCAGAATAGTGGGTGACAGGTAAGTAGCAGAACTTAGAATTAGATGACTAGTTTCTCCTTTCACCATGTAAACCACCTACTTAACAAACTTTAAAAAGTGGTGCATTGTAGAGTAATGTCCCTTAATAGGGCTTCTATATTAAACCTCACCCACCCAGGGCTCAGGGACCATTGCCAAAGAGGGGGTGGAAAGAATGTAAGAGCCAGGGTTGGTGCATGATCATAACAAAACAGACTTTCAGGACACTGGAAACCTGTTTATATGAACTTGCAGCAATGCTGATGGTGTGCAAAAGACCCATGCTGACTCAAATCAGACAAAAACCCAGCATGGAGAGGGAGAAATGAGCAGCAGGCCCCAACCCTAGTCCAGTAATTATTGGCAAATGATTACTATGGGGTGAGTAAGAGTAGATTTTCTTAAAGGAAATGACTCTAGTTAGGCTGACTGGACTCCAGGGGATGAATTTGCACTGAGGGATGCCTGGATAAAAATGCTTGACTGGATAGGACTTAGCATATATGACAGAATACCTAAAATCTGGTGGGGGGACTATGAGAAGGGGGGAGGTTCTAAATTTGATTAAGAATATATTATATGAAATGTACAAAAACTCAAAAAACTATTAAAAATGAAAAAAGTGGTGTGTTTCTTCAAATCTGTGTAAGTCAATCCCTTTTTGCCACTAGTTGAGAACACAGTGTGATTGAAGAAAGAAATGTACCAAGTCAGAAGCCAGGAGGCATCCTAGTGACTGTCCACTGGACCTGAGAAGGAAGAAGGAAAGGAAGTCCTCCTTTTGCATCCAAATTCCTACATGCCTGAGGTTTCCCAAACAGGACTCATTAGGTCAGCCATGCCATACAGGGTCCTGATACTGCTCTCTAGAACAGTTGCTCAGAATCCATGCTCAGGTTAGAATTCTGATGCTTCCTTCTTACAGTTCTGAGTAGTTTCAGCAAGAGGGCCTGCATTTCCATTTTGCAGTGGGCTCCACAAACTACATAGTGAGTTCTTTCCAGGAAACTGACTTTGCTGTCCATTCACCATCTCAGTGTCACTCTCCAGCTGCCTCCCTCCCAGTGTGCCCTGCCAGCTCCCCTGCAGCCTAGACTGTCTCTTTGATCTGAGACATGGCTGGTTCCTGGTCTTCACCAAACACCAGAATGATGGTGTCCAGCACCCAGATGTGATTACTCAAATCATTTCCTTCTGTGACCAGGACCTGGTTTAATACTTCCCAGGTACCAGGTGTTCCACAAATATCTGCACGTGGAAAGGTTTGGGTGGCTCCATTCTTTTCTCTTTCGATAAAACAATTAGATCATTTAGAATATGAAAAGCTTTGAAATTGTGAAAATACTTTATTTGAAGTTCAGAAAGGACCTTGATTTAAAAAAAAAAAAAACCAACAACTATTTCCATTTTAAACAAAGAAACAGTTGGGAGATTTCTTTAAGTCATTCATAACTCAGACTCCATTGTCTAGAATATGGGGATTCAACAGAGTCATTCTAATAAACAAGTACTAGTCCCAATAGGTAGAAGTTACAGAAAGAAATCTTTAGACTCGGAGTAAGGGAAAGGGTTTAGCACTTAGAAAATTCTAGATGGATTTCACCAACTTTATAAGAAAGCTACATGTATTTATCCCTGGAAAGAGGGAATGAGTTGCAGGTTTATGTCCTTTCAGTGAAGTCATGGAGAAATTCCCAGTATCTCACGGCCAGTGAACCACAGGGAATTTAAAGGCTGTTGATCGCCCTGGCAACTTGTGTTGGCTGATGGCTATGCGATGTTTGTGTTTTTCTATAATTCTTGCTGTATCACAACTAAAAGCTAGGGTGATCAACTTCTTTTTTGAAAAAAGAGGTTTATTTATTTTTATTCTATGTGACTGAGTGCATGCATATATGTGCACCATGTGCATTTCTGGTGCCTGTGGAGTCTAGAAGAAGATGTTGGATCCTTGGAACTAGAGCTACAGACCCAGGTCCTCTTACAGAGGAGAGAGTGAGTGCTCTGAACCACTCAGCCTTCTCTCTATCTCAACAAACTTTTCTTGCTATTTCTAAAGGACCTAAATGGAAAAATTCAAATTCTTTTAAAAATATTTTATTATTTTTATTTTATGTGTAGGAATGTATTGTATACAAGTATGTAAGTACATTCATGCAGTGCAATGCCCATGGAGGTCAGAAGAGGATATCAGATCCCCTGGAACTGGTGTTACAAACAGTTGTTAGCCACCATGTAGGTACTGGGAACTGAACTCAAGTCCTCTTCAAGAGCAGCCAGTATTCTTGTCGTGCCATCTCTCTAGTCACCTCCCCTCAATTTTTATATATACATCAGCACAAAGATTTGATTATTTCCAATTTGTGTCACAAGTCCATGATATTAGCTGGTGACTCCAAATGAATGAATAAGCAAATGGATCATCCAAGGAAGTAACAAAGTCAGCACCAAACAATCCTTCTAAATTGCATAAAATCATAGCAGGTAGACTTTGGGTAGTGGTTCTCCGAGAATGGTGGGGGGATCCCACAATCTTAACCAGTCCTTCTGACCCTGGTGTTGAAGAGCTAACCAGTCTCTGGGGGTGTTTCCGTGCCCCTGCACAGAATGGAGCTAACAGTATTAGCACGCATGCAGTCACAGGCCTGGGGAGAGGATGTTTATGAAAGACTCATAGAAATTTCTGTACCCTTTAACATCCTATGTTCTCAGTGTTGCCAGCATTTCCTCAGGCATAAACCACATCCTGGAAACAAGCCCCACACAGGTACATGAAGAAACAGCTGGAAATGCCTGTGTTTATTCCCATGAAAGCATGGAAACAGGTCTGGGAGCTGGGAAGCCAGGCAGCTCATTCTGGTTCTGCCTCTAAATACTTAGGTGGATTTGGCCAATTCCCATCTCCTCCCAAGACACAGTTTTCCCATTTTAGAAATTCGTTTATGATACTGGAAAAACTATATGGTAAAAAACAAAATAAGACCCCAAAATATCAAGGATCTTAGAACTCTTTCAAGTGATGCTCACACATCTTAGGCTTAGGTAGAAACTGTTATGTGCACAGTCAGATACTTAGCTACTGACTCACTTCCCTTCTGCCACCAGGGCTATATTAACTTTAAGATCCCTCCCAATCAGTTTTGCCTGGGTTTTCCCTTGATTCTGAGGAGCACCAGCTAGATGCAGGAAATTACACTTTAATAAAACTGGTCACCAATTCTTTTGATGGTGTAGAAAGCCTTAGCATCTTGCTAATGTGAGGCATGACCTTGGAGGCTCTGATTTGCCCTGGCTGTGAAACCCAGACTCCCAGGGTCTCCTTTGTATCAATGATTTCAAGCCTGATTTTTCTCAGCCCAGCAGCAATTCTAAACACATTTCAAGCTTGACAAAATAAGTGCTGGATCCTATTGCTCCCCTCGTCTTCGCAGATCAATGCCATTGGCATTCCACAGCCTTCCAGCTCATTAGTAATGCCAGCACCATCATCCTCCCCTTTTCGTTATATGTAACCAATGCCCAATCTTATATGAAAGGGAAGTGCTGTGGGACTGCTTGACATCCCTAAGTGACTCCATTATCCAAGGTCTAAGCCTATCATTCTTACTTCACGTCCAGCTCTCCCTTCCTCTTCCTATAGGCTCTGCCCATTGGCTACCAAGGCAGCATCTCTGTGGCTGTGGACAGCCTCTTCCAGTAATGCAAACACAACAAGTTGTCTGTAGATTTCCTCTTCTCCACCAGGCATGTGGAAGAAGTCATGTCCTTCATCTCCATCTCCTGTCATCTGAAGTGCCCTCCTTGTCTCTAACTCTGGGTCTCATCTCTGTCTTATTATTTTCTTTTCTCCATTTTCTTTTTTTTCTGTTTAATTGTTCTTTCCTTTTTTCATGACTTTATTATCATTAGTCTGTGTGTGTGTGTGTGTGTGTGTGTGTGTAAAAGTGTGAACATGCCATATTGTGTATGCAGTGGTCAAAGGACAACTTTGCGGTCTTTGTTCTTTCCTTCTTCTTTTACATGGGCTGGGGGTCGAATTCAGTCTACCATCTTGTGCAGTATCTTTACCAAATCAGCCGTCTTGCTGGCCCTTAGCTGTTTCTTTCTTCAACTTTGAAGACTTATTCTCTCCTGTTTTAAGTTGACCTCCCATCACACATGTTTCCCTCCAACTCCTCACAGCCACACTGCACTTCGCACTCTCTACCCCCTGCTGAGTCAAGGCTGCTTGTAATCTATCTGATCTTCTTATTCCACTGAAATTACCCTTTGGTTTCTACAAACCCTTTTCTTAGACATCTAAAACCCCAATCATTCCCAAGACGTTTTAAATTTGAATCTTCAGAAATATTTGACACTGCTGGGCTAGCTACTTTCACACCTTCAAAGACTCTTCTTTAAGCCCAAACTTTGTCTGGACTTTCTACTCCACTACAGACTTGTCTTCCTGTGCCTTCCCTTCCCATGGCTTCCTCCGCACGTCCATGAAAATTCTACTAAGCAGAATGGGCTAGGCTATACCGCACTCATAGACAGCCCTTCTAATCCCAGTAATATAGATTTCTTTTTTGTTTGTTTGTTTCCAGTACAAGGAAAGAACAGGTCAGATCCAAGAACCACAGAGTGTCACCCTTTGGCATGAGCAAGACTTAATACTAATAAGGAAATCCTAACATTTTCCCTGGTTAGATTGCAGAATTGTCTTGATAACTATTTGAGCAAGTATGTCTACAGCAGTGATCTTATGTCTCACTGTTGTGTGTATTGGGAGGTGGAGGGGGGAATCATTTGCCTCTTAACAGTAGTTGAGGTTGAAAGAATCTATGCTCAATTAGCTATACTGAAGGATATATGCTCAGGAAGACTTACTAGCACTTAAATTTAGTACTGATGACAAGAGTCTGAACTTTACTCTGTTTGACTGAATTGAACGGAACTTTTGGGACTCTTGGGAGGGCATGAGTATGTTTTGCATATGGGAGGGATAGGAACCATAGGGGGCTGATGTCAGACTCACAGCCAGCCTGTAAGACAGCTCTGAATGATCTCAGTCTGTGGTACTCAAATCCTTTTATAGACTACTTCCATACTGAATAGAGCTGGACTGGACCACCAGTAAGTGATTTCAGAAATGATGGTATATAACTTTTGAGGCTAGGTCAGGAACGCAAACCTTCTGTCTTGCTCATCTTCTCTGGGAACATTTCCTCTAAAGAGGAAGCCAGACGCCATGTCAGAAAAACATTGAGTGACTTTAGGAAGAGTTCCACATGGCCCAGACCTGGGACCTCTTGCCAACACCAGACGAGTCCACCATGTTGGAAGCAGATCTTCCAGTTTTGGTCAAGGCTTCATAGGCAGGCCTTGTTGACTCTCTGAGAAGCCCTGAGTCACAGTCACCAGATAAGCTGATCCTGGATTCCTGACCCCCACAGAGCTGCATGTTCATTTTCTCCTCTTTAGCCTAGTCAAGTGCACTCTTACCTGAACTCCTGCCGTCACTTTCCCATTTCTCACTCTGCTCAAATTCACTTTCTTCATAGGGACCCAAGTAAAATGTTTCAACATACACCCGCTGAGCATCCGTTAAGGATTTCCCATTGTTCTTATGATAAAGCCCAAACTCCAACCAGGCCTGAGTGATCTACTGTTGCTGACCTTTCTAAACTTGTCTCATTGTTCTTTCAACGCAAAGCACAGACCATCCTCTCGATTTCTTTCGTTTTGCGGGTAGACCTTCTTTGTTCCTGTTTCTTGGTTTGCCTTTCATAGTTTCTCTCTACCTGGGACATTCGTCTGATGTTTTTCTTGAGTCCATTTATAATCTCCCTTTGACCCCGCATCTGTGAGCAGTCCATTCTGCTCTTCCTTGTCATGTCTGGGAGGTGGTCCTTTTCTGTGCTCCATGACAATGCATAACGTATCTTATATTGGTTTTCTATTGGGTTTTTCATTGCTAGGGCACAATACTTGAAGAAACCATTTAAGGGGGAATGGCTTATTTGGACTCACAGTTTCAGTGGGGATTTTGTCCATGTTGATGGAAAAAGAGCTACAGAGCAGCTTTTGTCTGTGGTGATGGGAACTTATAGCCGTTATTTATTCATGTGGTGGCAGACAGGAATCAGAGAGCTACAGAGACTTGGAGGTGAGTATATCCTTCAAAGACTGGCCTCTATCAGTCAGGCCTCATATTCCAAAGCTTTCACAACCTCCCCAGTTACTGTGACAGCTGGGGACCAAGTGTTCCAACACAGGAGCCTGTGAGGGACAATTCATACTGAAACCAAACTACAGCTCTACCACAGTATTAACCACCCCATGATGTTATTAACTTCATATCAACATTAGCAACAACTTTGATGATTTCTTATCATGGATGCTTTCTGGGACCCCTGCTGAATGACGTGAAGCTATTTCCTGTACGCAAGAGCATCTACACCTTAGCTTTAGGTCATCCTTTGATCACAGAACATACCTGGCTTATATACCTAGGGCAATCTGGAAAGATGGAAAAGCAAATCAATGGACAAAGCAGAAAAGCTGGTGAATAAATAGCTCATCCTCTTCACCCTGGCACTTCATTTCTGATGTGTGATGGACAACGTGTCTCATGAACACGTCTTTGTTAGCCTTTTTCCTTTCCATCTGTCCCTTCTCAGCTCCCTTGCAACTTCTTACAACCTTCCCAAACAAGCTACTTGTACACGTGGCTTTTCTTGAGGGTCTGACTCCATAGTCACCCACCCTGGGTCTGGATCATTTAGTTAGTATTTACCATGAGCTGGCTCTAGGTCAAGCTCTTTATTTGGATTATGTATATTAATTCTCTTAGCAACACAATGGGATAGGTACTAATCCATAAAATTGGGGTAATAATGCTTACTCAGGATTGTTATGAGGATTAAACGGGATAATGCCAAGTAAAGAGCTTAACATTTTCAAAGACTGGAAGAGAGGATGAGCGTGAAGAGATTGGCACAGTTCTTCACATTTTCTGTTGGTCTGTGCAACCAAGTAATTGCTCATTTGTCCAAGATCACTTGGTTGCTAATACTGAATTTTTACCAAATTCAGTCGTTATTCTATAATGTCACATCAGTTACAATCTACTGAACTGTTTTCTACAGCAGATCGCAAGCTGTAGAGGAACAAAAACCATTCCTACATGATCTGTTTTACCCAGAACCCTCAGCTGGTAGAAAAGTATTTGTGTTGAAAATATCCATTAGTTCTTTCTATTTTATATTCAGTTTGAATTCCTCATTCTTAAAACCATGCATTAGAGCAATACTAAAATTATACCTGAAAACAACGTGTTTTCCTCCCTTTTCAGGGTACTAATGTGTTTCCACTGTGGGAAGAAAGCATGCACAGTGGTAAAATCCTGCTGTGTTTTTTAAAAATATTTTATTTATTGTTTTTATTATATGTGTATGAGTGTATTGCCTGCATGTATGTGAGTGCACCCATGTCGTGCAGTGCCTCAGAGGTCAGAAGAAGGCTTCGGATTCCTCTGGAACTGGAGTTAAGGATGGTTCATAGCCTCCATGTGGGTGCTGGGAATAGAACCCAGGTCCTCTGCAAGAGCAGTCAGTGCTCTTAACCCCTAAGCCATCTCTCCAACCCCAAATCATGCTGGTTTTAAAGACAGAAACACCTGACTTTAATCCTGTGTTTTGGTTCTCCAAATGCTTAGCATCTCTGGGCTGTATTTTTTAAATTAACATATACAAAAGGAATGATTCTATTCCTATACTAGCTATTGACTGTTGCACAGCAAAGTAATTCAAAATTTAATAGCTAAAGACAACAGATATTTATGAACTCACATGGTTTCTGAGTTCAGAAACCCAAGAATAGCTTAGCTGGTTGGTTCTAGCTCAAAATTTTAGAAGGTTTTTGATCAAGTTGTCTCCTTGGATTATAATCATCAGAAGGCTTGATGGGATGAAGATCTACTTCTAAGCTCCTCATATACTTGCTGACAAGGACTTCTAGCTCTTTTCCAAGCAAGTCTTTCACAGAATGGTAGCTTTCTTTTCTGAGGGGAAGAAGAGTGATGAGGAAAGAGAGATAAAGATGACAGAAGATGGAAACCTCGGATCTGTTACATATACTATTGGTCAAATAGACCAACCCTGGCACAGGTAGAATGGGACCACATAAGACTGTGAGCACCAGTGGACAAGTTCACTAGGGGTTGTCTTGGAGACTGAGGACAGTATCTCCTGTACTGGGTTACAATGAGAGCTTTATGTACATAACACACAGTTCTTTCTCAAATGTATTCATTCTTTTTTATGAATTCAATCCCAGGTATATGAGTTTTAGAAGTAAAGAGCATACTCAGTGTTCCAGAGTTTAGCAATCATCTCAAGACAATTCTCACAAAATGACTCTGGTTATTAAAATTCACATCCTGCTGAGGACTAAACCAGCCATACTGGGGACAAGTATCTGCAAAGCTCCTCAGATTTCTTTTCCAGTTTTAATAATATATCACTGTATGTTTCATTAATTTCAACAACTCTATGGCATATTACTTATGGTCATACTGTCCAACTAAATGGACAAACAGTGAGTTTTAGGAAGATGAAATTACTCAAAGGGCAAGATTCAAACTTGGAACTCCAGACTCTGAAATTCATTCTCTTCTGTCTTCTGCTACACAGTGGTTAGCAACTCATTTAGTAAATAAAATAAGAAATGTTGTTTCTACTGTCTTTTGCAGTGACATTTGTGTGGTGAACAACAGTTTCCTTGGACTTCCCTTTTTGTTGTTTTCTTCTTGTCATATGTGTGCATGCATAGACAAGTATGGGGGGTATGCATGCCCTTGCACACGTGTGGAGGTCAGAGGTTGACACAGAACTCTTCCTCTACTGCTCTACACCTCATTGATTTGAGACAAGGTCTGTCACTGAATCCAGTGCTCACTGATTGGTTTGCTTTTTGAGACAGTCTCCCTGTGGCCCCAGCTGTCCTGAACACACTATGTAGTCTAGGGTGACCTCTATATCACAGAACCTCTGCCTCCCAAGTGTTGAGATTAAAAATGTGAGCCACCATGCCCAGCTTCATTTTCAATTTTGAAGCATGACAAGCCATGGTTGTTCAATATTGCCTGATCCTCTTCACCAAAATGATAAGGTGAATGGATTGGATCCCTCACCAAGCAGATTCCCTGTAGTCCATAAGTGGAAGCGATAGACAAGTTCTATACAAGTAAGCAATGTGGGCTTCTTTCTAGTGAGGAACCCAGACACAGTGACCTTTAAGGAAGAGAACAGGGAGGGCCTGCTGGGGTAGAAAAGAATCACATTTTTCTCCAATAGATTTGTCTCATAGCCTGTGCCTTTTAAGTATTGTATTTTTGATATTAAAATTGCTATTTTAAATTGTATAAAATTGCACTTGTATTTCATATTACCAATATTTGCTATTCTTGAGAACATTGATTCATATTTTAAGTTTCTGTCTCTTCTGTAATCCTGCTTTACGTGTCATAAGCATTGTCTATCTTTTATATTACTTACACCCCACTATTTATTTTGGCCTGTGAGTTCATATTCTGTCAGGTAATCATGACTGAGCCAACCATTGAGGAAGAGCTGGTCCCCAGTGGGTGTTCCTTTTGGTGCACTGAGGCAGAGAGTGGTTGCTGTCCAGGGTGGACTGCTCTTCCTCTTGGTTGCCAGGACACAAAGCACTTGCTTCTAGCAAGAACTCTCCTTTAGATTCCATGAGAGAAGACATACAGTACAGGTCTATCAACTAATGAAGATGGGCAAGGGCAGCTGGTTGGCAAGGCCCTGTTTTCATCCCTCTCTTCCCCAAGCCATTTATTCCACAAGATACCTGTGATTATGACATGTCCTTTAAGAGTTACTAGATTCCTTCCAACTACTAACAGTAGGTATAACCTTAAGAAGACATCCCTAGCTTATGAGGGAGAAGGAAGGCTTAAAAGCATCAATGTAGGCTATATAGGATGGCACTGCAGGGCACCCTTAGATGAGTGGTGGGCAGAGACTTAAGAATAAGTTACCAATTCAGAGACCAGTTCTTCATGGGCAGAAAATTAGAAAGTTAATTAATAGCTTACAAATCATTTTTCTTTGATTACTGTTACCTGTTAGGCTTTGAGCAGGTTATTCGCCTTTCTGAGTCACAGTCTCCGCATCTGTCTGAGGGGGTTAAGAGTTGCCCCTCCCATGTCACTTGCAGGTGGGTTGCAGGTGAAGGCTGAGGACAGTGAATGAGAACATGGCAGGAAATGGCCACTATCGTGCAGGCATTCTCCGTCCCCTGGCCCGGCTAGGCCTCCAGACTTCCATGTTCTTGCTTCTTTGGTTTTTCAGTTGGCAGAAGAGAATGAGTCAGTGGGCTTGAGGATCAGATTCCTGCCTAGACACCATGAAGGAAGAAGAAAATGTAAAAGTAATGGCAAGCGCTTTGGAAAAGTGATGTAAAATTGTCAAGAGTTGGACAGCACCAGCTCAGGGTGATTCTCTTCTACCTCAGCAGGTCCTCATTGTTCACTTCCTTGTAGGTCACAGTGCAGTGAGCCCTTTGGTTTGAAATCACAGACTCGACTTTAAAACTTGAATGTATTTGCTTCCAGAAATGAATCACAAGGTTGAATTAGGTTTAGTGTCCAGCCTTCTTCCTCTATCCCAGGTTGCTTGGCTCTTGAACCTTCTATGGAATGAAGGGCAAGGTTGCAGTCTCTATTTCTGACTTGCATGTCTGCACCTGATTTCTATTCCTGTTCTTACTGTCAATCCCCCTAGTGATTCTGTTTTGATCCCCCAAGAGCCTCTGGATGAGGAGGAAGATGGAGGAGAGACACCCTCTGAAGGTGACTCTGAGCTCTCTAGATCAGAAAAATGCCTGGAGTTTTTTGTTTTTGTTTTTTTTTTTCCTTCTGGGCATTTTCATTAGCTCTTTGGAGGGTTGCACCTAGGCTCCTCTATCCTGGAGTCCTTGGATGTGGGTGGATGCAGCCTGATCCCAGACGGTTTCTTTCAGCTCTTCTCTCAGCCCCAGGGTTCCAGAGACCCCTGCCTCTCTAATTGCCACAAGTTTTCTTCCCGATCTCAATATCATACCATTGAATAGGCTGAAAGGTAAACTTGCCCCACCCACCACATCTTGCATACATAGGCTTTTTCCTTTCACATGACCCACAATGGAGCCATAGTAAATATTCACAAACCCCTTGTTCTAACAACGGCAGAAACAGATGAATATCAAAGCAAACACACTCTCAGGTTCTGTTTGAATTCATAGTCTCTTTTACTCCCTAGATTTCTCAGGAACTGTCTGCATCAAGTTCTCCATCATATAAGGACAGGAAACTCATTTCAAAAACCCTTCATTTTCTTGAGTGCAGAACTTAGCACTGGAACAGTTCTCTCCAAAGAACCCTCTACATAAAATCAGCCTCTCTCTATTCAGAAGTGGCTGAGGCATTACAGTCTGTGCTGTTGAGTCATCTTGCCTGCTTCCAAAGACTTGCACCCATGACTCTGGCTGAGTTCTGTATCTTCTCCATGTCTCAGTTTCATTATCTGTAAAATGTGGATAATAGAAGGACTTAACCACACAAATCTTATAAAGATTAAATAAGATAATGCATGGAGAACACTTACAAATATGTTGAGAGGCCCAGATGTTACTTTTATAATGTGAAATCCTTGTATAAACAGTGAATGCTGTCATCAAAAGAGAATGACCCAATAGATTCCTCATTATGAATTTGGGATCAGCGTTTTCAAATTTTCCTGAATCCATGAGCTTACATACACATAAATATGGATCAACTTGAAGAAAAGACTTAGACAATGTTATTATCTCCACATAATTTGCTGAAAGATTGCAAATGGTTGTCAAAATTGCAAAACGCAGTGCTAATGTTTCCAGAGAAGATGACTAGGATGGCTCTTTCTTTGCCTCATCTGACTTATCTCTTCAGTGGCTAGGAACCACAATGACTGCGGCTTTGTGCACTCTTCCCTCCCTTTGAAACTAACAAACACAAATCTATTAAGATGCTGCTCCAGTATCATCTCCTTGGTGAAAGCTGACCTTCATCAATCCCCCTAAAGAGAGTTGGCCTTGTCTATCTTCAGGATTCCAATAGAATGTCACATAGCTCTGTTTGTGATCCATGGTGTCTGCTTTCTACCTCTCAGTGACCCCTTGGCAGTAGATGGTTCCTCATAATCTAAAGTATGACTTTGGCTTTGAGTGTTAGTTCTCGGACATTCATTTCAAACAGGCCTAATGACTCATGTGACCAACATTCTTATTTCATCTCTTCATCTTGATAGCTTAATGTTAGCTTTCAGACTCCCTCTCCACTTGACTCTGACTGTACACTGTCACTAACAGAAGTTTAGAAACTAAATAAATGTGGAATTGGAAGCTAAAGTAACAGAGAGAGAGAGGAAGGAATCTCTACTTATCAAAGCAGAAAGAACAGGGAACAAAAGATGGAGAGGGATCTGAGACCCATAGCTTGGAGGCAGAGATGCTGTCCAGGTAAGGGTGTGTGAGTGGAAGTGTTTACAGGCAGAGAGAACAACATTGGCAAAGCATAGGGACATGGAGAGTGTTGCTGTGGAGAGGACCATGAAGACAGCTGATGTATAGGAATGTAGGGTGGGAGAATGTTCGCTGGTTACCCTGAGAAAAATACATGAAATCTGATAAAGACTTTGAAGGTGTCTGAGTTTTATCATTGCTATATTTGGGGGACATACAATTTTATCAAGTGGGGAGGGGACAGAGACAAGGTAGGAGGTTCATTTCAGAAAGATCCCTGACTGTCAATAGGCTGACTTGGATAGAGCACTCAGTACCCAGCATCTGCCTGCAATGGCCAATCCTTCTATCTGTAACAATATAATGGATGTCTACCATCCCCATAACATCCATTCACTATGCTATGACTAAGGAATGTCTTTGGAAGTCAGATCTGTGAGAAGTCTTTGTGGAATGTGCTTATGTGGAGGATGGGGAGGCATTTAGGAGGGCGGGGAGAATAAGTCAGATGTTTGATCCAGTCAGTGAATATTGGAGAATGAAAACAGATCCGTGGGCTTTACTTGAAAGAAGACAGGATACTATGGTGAACAGTGCTGTGTCTAAGGAAACAGGAGCCATGGAAGGGTAGACAAGAAGGGAGCAGGAAAGCTAGAGTTTGGCCCCCTGTGTTTTTATTTCTTCCTGTAACTTAGAGAATAGACCTTGTAGTGAGAGATAGACCTTGGATATGAACTTCAAAACCTGCTTGCTTTTAAGTTAACACTGTGTTTTATTTCTAAGTTCAGAAATATGAACAACTAAAACCTGATCTTTAAGGACTGTAAATGAATCCTGTGGTCTCTAGAGTAAGAGCATTACCAGAAAGCATTTCATCAGTATGGAATCATAATTGTGGCCCCAGGTCATTAAGTATAATAAATCAGTGTGGCTGAATAGTGGCTTAAGAGATGTTATTTCCAGGCGAGCCAGTGGGATTATGAGCAAAGCTCCTGATGATAGATATCTCGGGCAGAATCTTAATTACCACAGAATTCATAGGAAGTACCTGATAGCTATATAGATGATTTGATTAGAAACCACACTTTAAAATCTTTCCCTGACAAGTCACTGATAGCCTCCTTTGGATGCCAAGTCTGTGTGTAGAGTTTCATGCATGCAATAAAATCTCAATGTGGAAGAAAAACAACATTCACTTAAAACCTTCATCTTTAATTTTTAGACTGAAAAAATACCTTTTTTCTTGACAGGAACTTTATAGACTAAGATTGTTATAGTTAAAATGATTTTCTAGTCAATATTTCTTATGTATTAATCATTACAGATAGATATCATTGGAGTTAAAATTATTTTCTAGTTAATATTACTTATTTATTAATCACTACAGATAGAGGTCATTTATCCCATGCTATAAGATGTATGATTTCATGGCATCACAAGATAATCTATTTATTTATGTGCTTATTTGGTGACAAATATACACTGAATCCTGGGAACAGCTTTGTGCCAAGTGCTTTAATGGATGCTGAAACAATGACAACAATGAAAAAATAAATATGGCATATTGCCTTCTTCAGCTTATAATTTATTAGAGCAGGTATACTGAGTCAAAAAATTACCACAATGACAGTAAAGGAGCAGATATTGGCACGATGAGACAAGGCACACAATATTGAACATGCTGATCAGAGGAACCTGGCTTTCTGAGAAATGATCACTAGACTGAGATCTCGAAGAAGAGATGCCTTATGCAAAGGAGGTTGGGGAAAACGGTGGATGGCAGAGGATGAAGGGGGGGAATTATAATGCAGGTACAGGGAGAGAGGGTACCAAGGCCCTGGATCAGGAAGGAACTGCTGTGGTCAGGGTGGTTGGAGAACCAAGGGAAGTTTGTGTTCATATGTAAAATAGAAACTGATTGAAACAACTGTGTACGCTATGCAGCCAGATGATGATGCAGTCAGACAGTGACCTGCCCCAAATGAAACAGGGATAGGATCATCTAAAATAGATTGTCTAGATGTGAACTGGCATCTGGATGGTAAGTTACTGGAAGAGTGTAGGAAGTGATAGATAAGTGATAGCTCCTGGAAGTTAGATGATTTGGGAGGGTATCCAGGGAAGGTGGTGTGTGAATTGAAAATTAAAGGACAAAAGGATAGTCATGAGAATCAGGGAGAATCAAGCAGGGCAAAGTGAAATAGTGTGGCACAGACCACAATGGCTGGGAACAATCCCAGAAGGGTAGCTGAAGAAGATGAGCTGGGGAAGTATGTGGAAACCACATCATGAAACTTAAAAATCAAGCAAAGTTGTTTCAACTGAAGGAGGCTGAGAAAATAGTGGGCATCAATTAGGAAGTACTAAGGCTGTGATGGCCTGGAATGGGCCTGTTTGATTCAGCAGGTCATTTCAGTTCATGCACATCACAGTAGTGGCTACATAAAATCAGACTGAAAAATCACTTTCTTCTCTTGAACTAGAGACTGAGTCTTAGGAGAATGAATGGACAAAGGAATTTTGCTTAGAAAAGAGAAAGGATGTGTGTGTGTGTGTGTGTGTGTGTGTGTGTGTGTGTGTGTGTATGTAGAGAGTACCCAGGAGAGGGAAAGAAGCCCAAGACATAGCTTCAAGTATGTGACAGCATTTGGAGCCAGCACAAACATACCCTTTGAAATCACTTCAGTGGTCAAGAGGATGAACACTGCCTCCCACACAAAGTCATGCCTGTATTAGTTACTTTGTATAATGGTGTGACCAAATACTTGACAATAGCAACTTAAAGGAGAAGGATTTATTTTGGCTCACAGTTCAAGAGGATACAGTCCATCATGGTAGGAAGTCATGGCAATAGGAAAGGGAGGTGGCTATGTCCACAATCAAGAAGCAGAGAGAGGAGCTAGGGAAATTGTTCAATCATTGAGAGTGCTTGCTACTTTTGCAGAGGACCTGGGTTTGGTTCTCAGCACCCACATGGAGTTTCTTATCACTCATCACCATCTTTAACTCAAGTACTGGAAAATGTAGCATTTTCTTGTGTCTTCCATGGGCACTGCACACATGTGGTACTCATATGTGCATGCAGACAAACATTCATACACATGAAATAAAAATAAACCATTTAAAAAAAAAAAACAGAGATAGATAAAAATTGCTGTTCGGTCTGCTTTCTCCTTTTTATTCAGTCCAGGATGCTAGCCCGTGAAATAACGTGACACACAAATGTAGACTGGGCCATCCCACCTCAACTATCCCAGTCTAGAAACTTCCTCACAGACATATCCAGAAGTTTGTCTCCTAGGTGATTCTAGATCCTGCCAAGCTGACAATCAGAGCTCGCCATGACATACCCTTTATTTCCACTTTGCACAGTCCTTCCCATCCACTCACTTATCACTCCTGTCACAGCAAGTTATCTTCCTCTACCTGGGCTGGGATCTCCCAGGGCTCATCTGTATCTAGATATTCAAACCCAGGTGTGCCAGTGCTGCTTGGAATGTTCTTTCCACAAAGCTTCCAGATCTCCTGTTAGGAAGAATCCCTCTGAGCCAGCAGGGCAGTTTCATCCCATTCTATCTTTTATGTGGGGAGAATGTCTGACTCACAGGCCCTAGAATATTTAGGATATATTCTTAAGTGAATGAACATGCGAATAAGTGGGCAAATATCACTGCATTTATGTGCATCTTTTCTCCTTCTTGAAGTAAGTTCTCTATAACTGTCTTCTATTCCCTGTAGCTTTCAAAACACAAGAGAATTAAAGATGCACATCAGGATTTAAACAGATGAATTCACAATCCATGTCTAATTAAGACTAATTTTGCTAACCTCATCCAACAACTCTCAAGTGTAGGTGGGGTCATTCCACTGGAGGTAGGTGTTTGGAAACATATGAGATGTGACCTGTCCTCTCATTGGCTAGTGGGGGCTCTACTTGTGTTGAATGGGAGAATCAAAATTGAAAAATACTTACAAATCAAGGGAGAATCCAACAAAACAACAAAAATTGTCCCATCCTGAATGACACCCACACTATTTACAAAGAATCAGTAGCCTGCACTGAATGAAGCTGAGAAACTAGAAAATGTTTTGAAGAAGATGTAAACTACATTCCTCTGGGGAAATGAAGAGAATTCAAGAAAATGTTTTGCTGATAGACTGATTCAGACACTCCCAGTCCTGAGATATTGAAATCCTGCGGAATGTGAAATTCAGGCCAAAAGTCTACTGCAGACCCACCGAATGTTTTCTCCATGTGGCCTCGATAGTGGTCCTTTGCTTTGACAGGGTAATGACCCAGGACTGGACTGGTTCTCTCTCTCTCCAGGAAGAAGGCTGTACTCACATAGATTTGACTCCTGGAGAAGCAACTTTGAGAAAATATGCACAATTAGCACACTAAGATTGTCACAAGTCATGCTAGCAGCCCATTCCAGAAATGAGTTTTCATTTTTAATGTTCTCTTTACTGAACAAGCAGCAAATTAAGGCTTTGGGGAACAAAACATTGAGAGTGGGAGGGAATTGAGGTATTGGAAGGGTATCTAAAGTCACGGCCCTGCCTGACCCTGTGAAGCCCTCTCTCCGCTTTGCCAAGGATGGGATTTAATGTCTCCTACATTTTATATACTCAAAGGTTTTTATAAATAAAAAGTAATATAAATATTAAGAATGTAATAAAAATATAGTAAATATGTTCACAAGATATATAACATAGCTCTATCCTCAATCATCAAAAATTGCATTATGAGAAATGGTTTTGTTTTTTAATTTTTATCTATTTATTTTTATTTTCTGTGTATAGGTGTTTTACTTGCATGTGTATAAGTGCACAACTTGTGTGCAATGCCTTCAGGGGCTAGACAATGGAATCAAATCCCCTGGAATTCGAGTTATGAATGGATGTTAGCTGCCATATAGGTGCTGGGTACCCTGAAGAGTAGCCAGTGCTCTTAAGTGATGAGCCACCTCTTCAGTCTAATTTTAACAATATTTCATAACAAAGCTGGGCATGGTGATGATGCCTATAATCCCTACACTTGGAAAGTTGAGGAAGGAGGATTACAAGCTCAAGACCAGCCATGTCTACATACTAAAACTTGTCTTAACCTCTCCCAAATATTATATAAAATAGCATATATAATGCTTCTAATACATAAAATATCAATGCGCTATTAATATAATTATTAAGATACTAATTTATTGTGATTAACAATAATTTTATATTCTGTACACTCCTGGAGCTTCCTGAGACCAGTGACAATATTTTGTTTATTCCTAATCTCCCAGTTCTTTGAACACCTGACTACTTTCTGCCTTATATTTTGTATGTATATGTTTTATTCCCAAACAGAGATTTTAAAAAGATTTTATGTATAGCACAGGTGAGAGCAGTGACAGTCTTGTGCTAAGAATATTTCCCCAGAAGCTGACAGAATTCCTGTACCCAGAAAGTGCTCTGTAATTTGCTTGGATCAGATCAAACCCGAAAAGGTGATGATCCAGAGACTATTCTTGGAACCTCTAGTGGGCATGATCTGATGCACACTACTGTGACTGAAAGAATAGATTTCAGGAAAGGGACTGGTCAGACTGAGAGAATAAAAGAACTCCAACGGGTAGGTATATCAGGATGAATTCAGCTACCTTGAAGGGAATAGAATTCACAGGAAAAGCGCAGAGGCAGAGAGGAGAAATCGTGGCAGAAGAGGTGCAATGATTGGACCATCGGTTTAAAGGAAAGGTACAGTTATGCTGAGATCCCGACTGGAAGTATCTCAGAAATGGAGCACTGAGTTCTCATGTGTTTTCATAAATATGGATTTAGTCATGGAGCCTCTAGAACATTCTGCCCTCTAGTCAGGTCCAGATCAACACAGCAGAAAATGTGTGAGGACGCAGAGAGAAGCAATATATTTCACGTGGTTCCTAAAACCACTTCTTCCTCATGTTTATAAGCAGGACACTCCTCTACTCTTGAGTTCTTTAGATATGGATTTCTGTGGCTTAACATCAAGAGTATCTGGGCTAACAAAGGCAGCAGTCATTGATTTCTTCAATGTATCATTTTAAAATGGTTTTGGTTTCTTGAAAGAAATATAAAATAATAGTCATTGTTCTGAAGTAGGAAAACTCTATTAAATATCATTTCATTTCTCCTTCACTTAATTTTTTTCTTTCTTTCTTATTTTTTTATTTTGAGACCGTTTCTCTGTAGTCTCAGTTGACCTGGAACTCACTATGTAGGCCAGGCTGACCTTGGTCTCACAGAGCTCCATTTGCCTCTCCCTCCTGAGTGCTGGGAATAAAGGCATATACCATGATGCCCAATTCTCTCTCATTTTGAAAAAAAACACTTTCAGAACTGATTATTCCTAAATGTGTCTGAGAAAAGTTGAATTTTTTCATAGTTGTGGCTTAGAAATCAAAACTATTTTTTCTTTTTAAGGATAAAGACTATTAATCATTTGGGTTATTTACTCTCAGTCAATATAGAACAAGAAAGACTAGGGCTAATGAGACATCTTAGCTGCTCTGTCCTTTCCCCAATGTCTCTGTTCTTCCTTTATGAGACATCAGAAATAGATGTGGCCTCCTCTGGGTTCTTTTTCTGAGTGAAGGGAGGAACCAATAAGCATACAAATTAGTCAGTGCCTCCTTCACACTATAGTGGAGAAGCTTACAGAACTGCTTAACCAGTTGGTAACCCACATTATGCTGCCTGTCTCTGAGAGATTAAATTGGTTGTAGCTGCTCATCTCTTCTGTTTTGACTAACACTCTAGCCATCAATAATACCTTCTGCAATCATGATAATGCCAACTCCCTGTGGCTTAATGATGACAATAGTAATTATGATCATGATGTGGGCGTATGGTGTGCTCCATGGGCGGCGTTGTCATACTGTTTTCAGTAAATTTCTGACTCCGAAAGTGTTTTCTCTTCGGTTATTCACATTTTCCTATCTCATAGAAAGTAAAATACTGTTAGACTCATTATTATTTGGTCTTCTAGAAACAAAAATGGAAGAGAATGTGCATTAGACAGATACTTGGTCAAAGGCTGGCTCATTTAAAACACTTATCAGGACCTCTGACTACATTGCTTTGGCTGTAAGGTCTTTAACACACTTGGTTTGTATGCCCAGGCAGAGAGTGGCAAATGGTCCTGATCACTGAGCTTGACAAATACGATGGTCCCCAAATAGCATGGAACTTCCATGTGATCCAGCCATGTAGTTTCTTGGTATATACTGAAAGCAATCTAAGTCAGCTTACTCTAGAAAGATCAGCAAACCTATGGTTATTGTTGCACTCCTCAATGATACTCAAGTTATGGAGTTAGCTGAGGTGCCCGCCAACAGATGAATGGATGAAGAAAGCACAGTGTGCATATACACAATGAATGCTTTTCAAACATAAAGAAGAATGAGATTCTGTCATTTTGAGGAAACTGGATAGAGCTGGAGATTCATGCTAGGTAAAAGAAACAGTCTCACAAAGACAAGTATCACTTTTTTTCTTAAATGTAGAGAGATCAAAAAAGACAAAAAAGGAAAAGTGGGAGCACTATGGATGTGGGAGGGGAAATGGGGGGACATGAAAGGAGGTATTTATGATCACAATATTATGCAGGTATGGAAATGTCATGATGAAACTCTCCTTTGTACAATCAGCATATGCTAATGAAAGGGAAAGAAAAAAAACCCTCTTAAAAAATAGCAGTGATTAGACACATACTCTATTCCAGACACTGCAAGTCCTTCATAAATATTCTTGCATTTCCTCCTATAACTGCATCTATTTTGTAGATAAGAACATTGAGACTCTAGAAGATGAACCACCCAAGGCATCCACCTACTGCTTGTGAAGCCAGGATTTGAAGTCTGGAATCCATACTCTTCATTTCACAGACAAGAGTCTTTCTCTCTGAATCCCTTTACTTCTACTTGGTACATCCCTCTAGCTGAGGCATTCCTAGGGTGGACTGTCACTATTTACTCAAAGCTTGGCCTCCCCTCCCAGTTTCCAAACTCCTTACTTTGCTAACCTGTGCATCTACTGAACATTCTTTGAGCATCAATGGAGACTTCATAGATGCTTATGCAAGAATAGAATGAATTATGAATGATGAATTAAGGCATAAGTGAATAGAAAATGAAAAATACCATAATAAATGGATACTTCTTTCCCTGTATTCTTGTTTTTGTTTGTTTGTTTAGTTTTGTTGAGACAGGGTCTTCCTGAAGCCCCAGCTAGCCTGGAACTTGCTATGTAGACCAGGCTGGCCTCAATCTCACAGAGATCTGCCTGTCTCTGCCTCCAGCATGCTAGGATTAAAGGTGTGTGCAACCACACCCTGCTATACTTTCTCTGTATTCTTTTTTTAAAAATTTTTATTTATTTTTATTTTATGTGTATAAGTGTATTGCTTGCATGGTATATAAGTGCACCCATGTTGTGCAATGCTCTCAGAGGTCAGAAGAGGGTTTCAGAGTCCCTGGAACTGGAGTTACAGACAATTTAGCAGCCATGTGGGTGCTGGAAATCAAACCTGGGTTTCTGCAAAAGAAGCCAGTACTCTTACCCACTGAACCACCTCTCCGGCCCCTCCCTGTATTATTAATATGATTCTTTTCCTAGTCCTTCTCTGGGTTTTCTTTCCACAGATATGATGGGGAAAACACAATCATAAGTCATATAACATAGGAAGCCTTTACAGAATGGAATTCTTCAAGAGTAGTCCTTTGGATGCAAGCTTGAGAGAAGAACAAATTCAGCTTAAAAATGCTCATTTTATAGAGAGAATGCAGGGACCACCATCACCCACCATAGCTGGTGTATACCAACAAGGTCTGCATAAATAATCTATTTGAGCAAGATTGGGGATTGGAAGTTTTCACTAAGCTGATGGTGCTTGAACCAGGTCTGAAAGGATAAAGAAAAGTTCAGAATGTTAGTGCTTTGCCGTGTGAGAATATCCTTCTTTCTCTTTTGTATTTCTCTTATGGGATGTTCAACGTTTCTCACTAGATTGAAATGCATGACACCAAGATGTGCTAATCATGTAGGACTTTAAGCCTGAACTGGGGTGACAAGACACTTGACAGTCCATATGAAGGCCCTCTTTTCTGAGGTGAGTGAACTCCCCACCCGCACAATACTGCCCTGAGGGCATGCGGTCATTCCTATGAGGAACAGTCTACATTCCATCACGCAGTGTCCCCAGCAACTTCCCCTGCCTGCTGAGAACAGCCCTTCCTCCTTTCCACCCATGAATGGAAGTCATTTGTTTACCTTAAGAAGAGATCTTAATCAGGAAGGAGGAGACAGAGTCACATCTCATCATCCAATCTGCCACTGCCTTTCAGTGGCATTCATTATTATGTTATAACCATGGGACCCAGATACTTGGAGCAAAACAGACTTGTGGGCTGGCCGTAAAGTCCTGTTCCAAATTTTAGTCGCTAAGGGTAGAGAAAGATCCAAACAAGATACTTATTTGTTTAAGACCCAATGCTATGACAAAACAGAAGCAAGCAGGGGCAAGGAGACTTCAGAGAACTCACAGGTTCTTGGGAGTCTGCCCACGTGCCTGGAGCCAGCAGAGAAGCTTCAGGATGCCTCTGTGCTCATGACAACACAAGATACTGATTTTTTTTTTTTTTTTCCATGAACTTCTACCAAATCCCAACTGACAAGAGTGCCATGGCGAAGAGGACTTCTGGTCTCTTGATATTTCATGAGCCCCAAGACGGTCTTGGTTTTCTCTTGCATAGTGACAATCTGTACCACAATGCTTGTCTTCATTATTTCTTGCTTATAAACCTCTCACTGTTTTCCCATCTCTGTTTTTACCACCTGAAATCCATTCCACAAAATACAAGAAAATCTAACCATGATCTTGCCCTTGAAAGCCATCAGTCATTCTATGTCACATGTCAAAGTATGTCCATAGAATTTTCTGTGATGGTGGAAATATTATCTGCTCTGTCCAGTATGGTATCCACCATCCACATGTTCCTATAGGGCATGGCACTATAGTTAGTACAAGTGAGAAACTGAGTTTTAAATTTTATTTACTTTCAATTAATTTATATTTAAAGGGCCACACATGCCTGGGAATAACCTTTGAAACTGGGTTCAAGCCCTTAGCTTAGTATTAAAAGCTCTTTATAATCTAGTCCCTATATATAAGACCTGTCCTGTTTCCTGCCATGTTTTCTCTCCAGCGTCCCCACAAATAAATGAATTCTCTCTTTAAAAATTTATATTTCTTTGTTTTGGCTGGTCCCTCTACTTAAGCATCCTTACTTTTTCATTTTCTTCTTAATGCATTTTTAATTCCTAGTTGAATGTCATATCCTTTGGGAAGCCGATCTCAACTTTTGCTTCCCCACATAATGAGTGACTCTCATTTCTATAGAGCACTGAATATGCTGCTATTACAGCTCACAGCTCTTATCATATTGTGTTGTAATAATCCATTAGCCTGGTTCTCTCACCTCTTAGGCTGGGAACTCCAAATGTCAGGAATTAACTCTTATTCTTTGTGTGTGCGTGTGTGCGTGTGTGTGTGTGTGTGTGGTTTGTGTAACATATTATTGACTGATCTGATTCCATGTACCATTTTTTAAATTTTTGTTTATTTATTTTTATTTTATGTGCATGAATGTATTGCCTGTGTGTAAGTGCACCTGTCTTGTGCAGTGCCTGTGGATGTCAGAAAAGGGTGTTGAATTCCCTAGAACTTGAGTTACAGACAGTTGTTGGCCTCCATGTGGATGCTGGGAACCAGACCCAGGTTCTCTGCAGGACAGTGCTCTTAACCACTAAACCATCTCTTCAACCCCCTCATTTCCCACGTTTTATATGTTTTCTCATTTGCTCTTTCTACAACCCTTCTTCATTGTTATCTATACTACACAGATGAGCTCAGAAATGAGAAATTGCTTTGTGATATCCCCTGTAGTAAATAGCAAAGTTGATAAAGCCTGCCTCTGAAGTACGGTTCCCAGCTGCTCTTTACGTACAAGGCATCTGATGAAAACTTGTTTTATGTCCTGAGTCACCTGTTGACTGAAGATGTTTTCTATTCCTTGAACATGTGAAGAAAAATGAGAGTTGAAAATGTCTACAGATCCATTTAGCCATGCTCCCTGTGGATTATATGGGAAAATGAAAGCCCAGAGGGAGGCATACACTAGCCTGGTGGCATACAGGATCAGTGGCAGAACAAGGACTGCATTTCCAGTGTCAGGTCACGGTCATTATCATCTAAAGGATTACTTTTGGGGCTTTTCCTGCTTTGCATCTGGTGGGTAAGCATCCTCTGAAAAGTAGAACTGACCAAGGGCAGGTCTAGAGACCTCAGCTGAGAGACGCTGAGCACACTGGGAAAAAGGGGAGGAACCACCACTATTTGGGGGAACTGGGCTGTGGACCACAGGGAGACAGCGCAGTAAAAGCTGGTAGAGACTGTGGCATGTGGGCGTTTCAAGAAGAAAAAGCCTATGAGAATTCATGCGTTTGTAAGTCACCCCCTACCAGATGTCATAACTATGCAAAACCCAAATAGATATTCTGCCAGTTTTGTCAGCCCTGGAACCGCAGAGGACGTGGGCCCACGGGTCTCCCAAGAAAGGAGAGGTAAAAATTTACTGCAACAGCATCCTTCTATCTTTGGGTTTTCAAGGACACCATGAAGCATAGGCTGCTGACCTCCAGTTGCCATGGAGCTCACTCTCCAGAAGGCAAGTCAATAATCTGCATGGAAGGTCTTAAGGCTACGTGAAGTAACTAATGGAAAATTGGAGTTGCTTGCTGGAAGTCATCCCAAGGAAATTGTGGTTAATCTTCATCCTCAACTTGACTGGCTTTAGAATCACCTAGGAGACATACTTCTGGATGTGTCTGTGAGGGTATTTCTAGAAAGGTTTGACTGGGGAGGGGTGACCTACCACTTCATGGGCTAGAGTATCAGTCTTAATGATCAGAAAAAAAGGAGAAAGCAGTCTGAACGCCAGCATTCATCTCTTTCTGTTTCCTGACTATGGACACAGTGAGCCACTTCCTCATGGTCCTCCTGCTGCAGGTGGAGGGACTCTCACTGCCATGCCTACCCTACCATGAGGGACTGTGCTCTTAGACCTTCAGCCACAAAAAACCATCCATCTTTAAATTATTTTTTCTTTTGTAAATTACTTTTTCCTTTTGTCAGGTATTTTTTCACAGCAATGAAGAAAGTAACTTTTACAGAGATTATCCATAAGATTATTTTTTAATGGCAAAATGGCAAAGCACCAGAAAAGGTAAAAATAAGGCAAATTTAGAAGGCCTTAAGTCAGGACAATGATTGGGTTTTATTCCTAGCACCCACAGGGGAGCTAACAACTGTTCTAACTCCAGTTCCAGGGGATTTGATCCCTTCTTCTGACCTTCATGGGCATTGCACAACACAGGTGCACTTACCTACATGCAGGCAATACACTCATACTCTTAAAATAAAAATAATAAATATTTTTTAAAAGATTGTTAGAAGAAACACAAACTATACTCAACCTATTACCTGACTCTGGTGGTTTGAACAAGAATGTTCCCCCATAGGCTCCAAGTGTTTGAATACTTTGTCCCTAGTTGGTGGCTCTATTTTGGAAAGTTTGGGAGGTGGGGCCTTGCTGGAGGAAGTATGTTACTGGGGGTGGGCTTTAGCTTTGTCCATCTCCAGATTGTCTCTCTTTGCTTCCTGTGCCTGCTTGAAGATGTCAGCACCCAGCTGCCACCTGCCATGCCTGCCCCACCATGACGGACTCTTCTTCCTCTGGCACTGTAAGTTCAATAAATTCTTCCATCTACAAGTTGCCATGTTCATGGTGTTTTATCATAGCAATAGAAAACTAATTAATACTGTGACACACAGCTGGAGCTCAGCTAAGTCAAGTACCTTGGACCTTGGTATTTGTTACTCTTCTTCGTAGGTGAATCCAGAGGGAAATAGGATGTGAGGCAATCTAGACAGAGAAGATGGATTCCTGCTTGTAAGATGAGCCTTCAAGAGGATTCCAAAATGTCCAACTTGACTTTCATTTGGGTTTATTACAGAGATAAACAGCAGACAGTGCTGCAAAGATGGTAAAACTATAGCTCAGAGTCTCTCTTTATTCTTTAAAAAGATAATATCTGTGTTCTCTAAGTCTTCTTTGAAGGAACAAATATTCAAGAGTTTATCTTACAATAATAAGGCTTTTTTAAAAAACCCTGCTCTGGTTGCTATTTCATTTTCTTCCATAATTTATTGGCTCCTCTGTCTTCAAGTTTACTGAATTTGCCAACAGCTGGCCTGTCTATGATTTAACTCTACCTGGGATATTGCTATTGTCTTTGAAGGGTTAAAAAAAAACCTTTCTTCTTTTCTCATTAAGATTTCTGTTTAATCTTATTGAAACTCCTTTTTCTCTCTTCAAAAGAAGGGTAACACTACCTGGAGGTTGTGTGAGGACCCACTAACATGGGGGCAGGGTCCCATGTATTTGCACAGAGTGTAGGGAGGGAAAATCTTCCTGACAACTCATGCAAGAGAAAGGAAAGATAAGGGTATGTTGAGCTGGTGCACAGAAACCAGGCAAGGCTGTCAGCAAAGTCTGTCATTCAGGCAAATGTGGAGGCAGAGTTAGATCAATTGGATGATACTTGCCCAGCTCACAAACCATTTTCACTTACACAGGCAAGCTATTGAAAAGTTCTTAATTAGTTAAATGAGGACTCTCAAGTTTAGGAAGCTGTTATGATTTCAGTGTGCAATTTCTTTCTACCTCATGTTTGAACACTTGGTCCTCAGCTGGTGACACAAAAATTGTAGAACTTTCAGGGTGGGAGGCCTGGGTAGTGGACAATCACTAGGGGCAGAACATGAGGGTTATAACTCCTAGCTTCTGAGTCTGTTCTCTGTTTCCAATTCTGAACCATGCATAACTGCTCATTCCTGCCACCACCAGCTAAGTGCTCTGCCAAGTCTTCTCCAGCACTGCATTGTACCCTCTAGAACCATGAGCCAAAATACATCCTTCCTCCCTTAAGTTTTTTTCTATCAGGTATTTGATCATAACAATGAGAAAAGTAACTGGTTCAGAGGTCATGTAACTTACAGTCAAGGTGAATGTGAAGCAAAGTTGGGGTCCTTCAAACCTTAAAGTGTCACTGGTTGTGTTCTTCCTCCCATGAAGGGAAGTATGTGTGTTAGACCTGTCTGGAAGGAGGAACCTCAGCAATAAGGGACACCCAAAGTTAATAATTAAAACCCATGGGTTTAAGGTGGTCTTGTATTTACTATGGAAGCCTCTATATAACAAGTAGCTTGACAAAATTTAGGAAAAATAATTTTATAATATACAGGCGGTGTGTGTGTGTGTGTGTGTGTGTGTGTGTGTGTGTGTGTGTGCATATCTATCAACACGAATTTCTGTTGTGGTTGAACTTCACTTTCCAACTATGTACTTTGGCAGCACTTAGTCACTGTATATTATTCAGAAGGAGTGAGAACTTAGGACAAAATGTAACTGCCAGAGTAAGAACTAAATTATCCAGTTATCTTATTCATGCATTTATTTATTCAGCATCACTTTCTGATCATGAACTCCTTGTGATGCTCTATGTTGTACCATGCAGAGAGAGAAAAGGAAAAAAAAGTAAAAATTTACTCTTCATTGCCTCCCATTCCTAATTTATTCTTGAAATTGAATAAACATTAGTTGCCTCTTTGTATAGTAGGTCCAATAAATTATGAGCCATAATTTCTATTCCTAGAAATGGGCAGGATGACCTCTCAAATAAATTAGTATTCTCCCATCAGTAAATTCACCAGACAGTGTCGAAGACAAGGTGGTCAGAAAAGGAAGCATGAAAGAACAAAGAAGACTTCAGTTCTCAGCGGGATAGTCACTAGAATTTCTTTTTATTTGGCTGAAAGCATGGTCACTATGTATTTTTACTGAAAAAAATGTAGCTTAGTTGATAAAAGTGTTTTCTGAACAACTGCAAGGATCTGAGTTCAAATCCCTAAAGTCATGTGTAGGCCAAGGGTATAGAGGAAGTATCTGCAATTCTATGAGGAGTTAGAAGGTGAAGAGAGATAATACACAGAAGTTGGAGGGCCTGATATTATGGCTTATGCAATGGAAAAACAACAAAGGACTGCGTTTCATATAAGGGGGAAAGTAAGGACTAACACTCAAGATAATCCTCTGAGCTCCACATGTACACATGGCATGTGATTGCCAGCACACACACACACACACACACAAACACACACACACACACACACTCCAAACATACAAGAAATTAAAATTTTTTTTAAAGTGAGAGAAAAATATACAGTGCTTTTGCCATAGTATAAAGGTATTTGAGTTATTTTATAGTAGGGCCAGGCATATGGAAATCCACTAGGAAATCAACAGTAAAGTGGGAACAAAGCAATGACAAAAAAGGATCAGTTGGGAACTGAGATGGGTAACACAATTAACTTTTGGTTGTGTTACAGCATCATATTGGGCTGTGTTTACAGAAATGATATAAAATTCTGTAGTTCTTACTATCACAGCAAACTATAAAAGATGCTTAAAGAATATAAGCACTTTTGTTTGGGGGGAATTGATTTTAACTCTACGGACCTGGATCTTCCTCTTCTCCTCTCCTTTGTGTCTGCATTTTTAAATTTACATCTAAACTGAGACTTTCCAGAAGGAACACAGTAACAGAAAAGACTCAGAAGCCTTCTTCTTTGGAGTGTGAACTTTCTGCAGAGCGACTACACTATTGTTCTCTTTAAAGTCCTAGAATCCAGGGAAATTGTAACTGAATCGTTCAATTAGCAATTGCTGGGTGAATGAATCATGTATCCCAGAACAATTGACTCTAGTCTTGCAGAAAATAGAAAAGCAAGTTTCAGATAACAGATTGAATAATGCTTGTAAAAATCTCAGCACGTGCTTTTAGTAACAATGCCAGTGAGAGGTGTGACTCAAATTCAAACCTTTCCATTCCTCCAGTTTTGCATAAATAAAGAGTAGACTATTATACTAGAAGTAGCACCAGTATTCCCCTTGACAACTTCAGTATGGTCAACCCAGTGGTTTGAGTTAGAGCCTGTTATAATCATCTAACGAATATTAAATATCACCATGGATGGGAAGGATCATATAACTCCTTTCTCAAACTTTTCTTCCTATATTTATTTCTTTCATCAAAACTTAAATAATAATAGTAACTTTGAATGCTACTATAGCACACCACTGTATGACTTTACAATATCAGCTACATTAACAACTGGAATGGATGCTGGGTTTGCTCAATTGCCCAGCCTGTACTAACAGATGGTTTATGCTATCTAGGATGCTAATGGACAAAAAATTACTGATGACCTTGGGGTCAGAGTGGGCAAAAATTAGCTGACCATTGACAATTTCTTTGCCGATGTCTAGAATAAATTCCAGATACATAAGTAAGAATCTGGGGGGAATCGTCTAAGGTATCTTCTCCCTTAGGGCTTCGTAACCTTGACACCTTTAGGAAAAGTGCATGGAAGATCATTCAAGGTTATGAATGAGCCAGACCCCACTCTTGGATAAGTCTCCAGTATCAATAAAGGCCTTACCTCCTAAATCTTCTGGGTTTGGTAATGGCAATAAAGAACAGAGGGCCCCTTAAGTTTCTCAGCTACGGTTTTCTCTCACTGTAAGTACTATTAAGTAAAACAGAAGGAGTAGGAGCTATAGCTGACTTTTTCTCAAGAAAGAAGAGAAAGCATAAAATCTTTTGAAAATCCTTTTACAGATAAACCGGTTGTAAGCATGATCACACAACTGAAACGCTGGATGGTCTTTGAGATGCAGGACGCTGCTGGAGCTTATCCAAGACTTTGGATGCTGAGAGGATTGACCATTATCCTTGCCAGACAGGCTTGTCCATCTTCCCATCAGTTGCAAGACACTTAATAAAAACAGGCTGCATTAATTCATGCTTGTTTTATGGACTGCTCCACAGGGCCTAGACTGGGTAAGCCTGGAAGACCCAGTCGTGCATGGCAAATGGCTAAGCAGATGGTTTCAGTTTAGATACTGGCTGTCGATGGTTTGGTGCGAACAGCTCTTGCAAACCAGCATGAAGTGAACAGATTGCATGGTGGCTGGGGGAAGCACATGTAATTGGAAACAGTAGCCACTTATAATAGGAGCACATTTTCAATCTTTATCACAGTGGCTCCAGTTTAGAAAAAGAGAGCTGATTAACCAAATGTGTTCCTGCCTGTGATGAATCCAATATTAAGAAAGTTTGGATAGGGTCTTGGGGAGGGTGCTGGGCATGGCTGGTCCGCACCATTAATCAAGGATGACTGGACCTCAGAGCTAATCCTGTTTCCTCAAGGCAGGAGGGCACTGGGAGAAACAGACGTGTTCTCTGAAGAGTCCTCTCTGCAAGCTGGAAATTGTAATAGCTGAAGTTATGTGTCAGAGAAGGTCAAGCAGGTTAGGCATGAACATGAAGGATAAGGAAAGGGGGACTCTTTGAGGAGCTCTAGTTAATTAATTGTGTGTGAGTGTATGCGTGGATATGTGTGTGGTATGTGTGTGTGTGTGTGTGTGTGTGTGTGTGTGTGTAAGCACATACTTTTCCCAGTGCATGTTTAGAGGTTAGAGGACAACTCCCAGGAGCCCATTCTCTCCTGCCACCTCGTGGGATTTGGGAATTGAACTCAGGTCATGAGGCCTGTGTACAAGCTCTCTACTCTCTGGGTCATCTCTCTGGCTCCATTTTTGCCTTTCCTTATCTAGTGTCTTTTGTGTCTCTCAGGGAGTAAACTCTCAAGAGCATTGGTATATTTGTGCATGATTCAGTGATATGGGAAAATCATTTTCTTTTTTCTTCTGGATGCTCAGAACCTGGGAAGTAGAGTGATAATGCAAAGGCAAAAGGAAGCTCTAGACAGTGGGAAATGGAGGAAAGCATCCTGAGTGAGGTGGCCCTCTAACCTTGAAGCCTATGGGGAATTTGGCACAGCAAAGGTGGCAGGAGTAGCTGTGGGTACTTGAAATAGGCCTTGAGGTGGGCTGAGGAGGCACAAGTGCTTTCTGCTGGATGCTCCCTCATTCTGATGGATGGACCAGTTTTGGACTCCCCTGGCCTAGTTATAGAAGACATGAAGTGGAGGGCCAGGGTTCCAATAAGGCCTTCCCAGGACAGAGTAACAGGTCTTTGGGACTATTACACTCTCTCTTGAGGGACGTAACACCCCTCCCTGTCTCAGCAGCTGGAGAAGTGGCAGAACCTGGCCTCTACTGCCTATGTGCCCAGAGTTGCAGGACCCTCAGAATCCCTGTGCCTGACTCTGGCCTGCTTCCTACAGTGGCCCAGCCTAGGCCTGGCCTGTCTTCACTGTGTAGCAGGAAGGCCTTCTGACCTGAGGAGCTGGACAGGAAGTGGGAACAGGGGGCTGGAGTACTAGGGCTGCCTGGCATTGTCTGATACTGTGCCACTATCTCTTGGAGTCACTTTCCTCTGGTGATAACATTTACCCAGCACAAAAGCCTGTGTGAAGGACCCATTCTTCTGCAGTCCGTTTTCACAGCCCAGCTCTGTCAGCTTCTTTGGCAAAGCCTTGGCTGCTGACATGCCAAGGTCACCCAGGAGATGTGAGCCACATGTACACCCTGGATTAAATCAAAGGAGGAGGCTGGATGCCATCTGTTCCAACATGCTCACTTTCCAGTTGAGTAAAGTAAGGCCCAGGGAGGGGAAAAGAGTAAGCCCAAGGACCCTGTAAAGTTACCAGGAGAGTGGTAAGAACCCGAGTTGTTTGAGATTCTTCCTCTAGGTGCTGAGTCACCAAAAGAAATGGAAAATGGGAGAAATAAAACAGTATTTGAAACTACACTTCACAGAAAGAATCAGCCAGAGTCAGGTAGAATGTTTGGTAGGAGCTGTGCTATTGCTCCCTCAGCACCCAATAGTACAGTGTCTGGATACTGCGAGACCCAGCTGTGTAGCTTTTGGCAAGTTACTTTTCCTCTTTGAATCTACAGTCAAAGAATGTAAATGATCATGTTTCACACAGTCCCTGACCTTAAGAGGTTCACAGTTAGTTAGAAAGATAAGTGTCTTACAGCAGGTATGATATGAGTGTACTGGATGTGTATGTGAGACACAGAGTTAGGTCAAGGACTGAGTTTCTTTCAGAGGAGGTGGCTTATCAGCAGAGTGATGGTAGATGATCCCTGGAGGCAGAAGATTCCGTATGTATACTAACGCTGTACCTAGGATTGTGACTGGCATATTGTTGTGCAGACGTGGACAGGGACTGAGACTCAGAGCTGAGGCAGGAATCAGATCCTGACACTGGAGTTGAAACTAAACACTGTGCTTCAACAAGTTCAATTCCAACATTATCAAGTTAACATCAAATAAAATTTGTCTCTGAAAATCCCTGGGAAAGCGAAACTTAATGATTCTTTTCTCAACATGACACCTTACACGTGATTAAATCTATTGCCATCTGTTTGAATCATGTCACTTTCCCAGTTGGAGTCTCATAGTTTCAAAAGAGCAATGAGGGGTATAGAGTTTGCAGCTACTTTTATTTTTTTACTGTTTAAATCCACTAAGTCAAACTCTGTGCAGGTTTGTGGAGGTTACCGTAAAATACTGAATGCTGGGAACCGGGCAGGTGTTTGAAAATGTGTGTAAGAAATCTTCTCTGAGACAGAATCATGTAAGTATATGGCTTTGAAATGTAACTCTTATGTCATACATGCTATCTGGGGATAACTTCAGTTGTTATTTACCTTGGACAACTAAAATCACTTCTCTAAACTTGTTCCTCTTCTGCAAAACAGATATAATAATCCAGAGGGATTAAATCATTAAATAATGATAAAGATCACTAATAATCCACAAAGGATTTACCATGGGAGTTGGCCAAACTTATAACGAGAGAAGGATTCCCAGCAAGCAGCACCAACACATGTAAAGGTAAGACCAAAGACAATGGGAATGAGATATAGAGAGAGTGGGATGTCTCAAGTCCAAGTTGGTCTTGAACTTGCTATGTAAGTGAGGATGACCATGAACTTTTAGTCTTCCTGCTTCCACATCCCAAGTAGTGAGGTTCTATGCATGCACCATCACACCCTGTTTTTCAGTGCTAGAGATTGAACGCAGGGCTTTATGCATGCTAGGCAAAAAGTTTACCCACTGAGCTACATCCCAGCCCCAGTCTTGCTTTATTTTTGCAGCACTTTGGGAGAGAGAGAGAGAGAGAGAGAGAGAGAGAGAGAGAGAGAGAAACAAGGAACTTTAGGGGAAAATATTTGAGGTTGAAAATTCTGAGTTACAACATTCTGCCTCCAAAGGTTTGTGGCTGGCTCCTTTTGGACCCTCTCAAGAATACTTAGTCTGCTGGTGGGGATGAGCAAGGGACTTAAGACCACCACTGTGTGAAAATTTTGCCTTTGCACAAGCAATCGGTTTCCCCTCTGTGTATCACTGCTTGACTGCTACAAAGCAACAACATTGAATGGGAAGGTCATTAAACTTATGTTGAAATTCCTGCTCATTTAAAAGTAAGCAGGGCACAGGGCACTGCCTTCCTCAAAGTCAAATGTTTCTAAATAATATTCCTACAACTGAAGAGATCTCCCAGACTTGGACTTAACATTTTTCATCTAGTACCCATCCCCTAGTCTCCCTCTGACCTATACCAGCAAGTCAAATCTATTGAAAATGCAAATGATACATAGATTTCATTCAGTCCTTTCACATTTAAGAGAAAGAAGTTTCTAAAGATTGTGTGTTAGTGAGCAAACATTTGTGATAAACAACTTATAAAGAAGTTCCAGCCCATCACTGGCCCCACTGCTTTTGAACCTTGGTGATGCAGAGCAGGGGTATGCAGTGCAGCAAAACTGCTTACTTCATGGCAGGGAAATAAAAGAGAGGAAGAGGAAGGAATCCGCATCCAACCAAGCCCATAGAGGGCATTCCCCAATGCCCTACGCACCCCCTGTTCATCCCTCCCTCTTCTTATTTCTACCACCTCCCAACAGCACCACCAGGGACCAAACCTGTAATAAATGGGCCTTTGGTGACAGTCTAGACAGCAAGTCATCTCAAGTCTTGCACAAATTCTTTGATTATCACTTGTCATTTGAATAAAAATTCTATTTCCTAAGCATTATATTCAGGAAAAGTTCCAGTGACCTACCTTAATCGAGGAGGAAATCACTTGGTCTTTACTGTTCCTTTGTATTGAGCTAAAATAATTTCCAGAGAACTGAAGAGCTACAGTCTATGAGAACTTGGAAAAGTTGGATTTGGAAATTAGAAGGAGAGACCTGGATTTAACTAATTTACTCATATATTGAACAAATAGTGATCTTTTTTTTCTTCTTCTTCTCCATATTCTGTAGTCTATGAAAAATAGAAGAGGCAGCTAAAATCAGAGTTTATAATTTTAGGAAGAGAAGGAAGATGTTAATCACACCTAAATAATAACAATACAATTGAATTTAATCATGCAGGTGGGATAAATGGAAATCTGTGTGCTTTAAAGAGTGTTTATTAGGGAGACTTGATCTTCTCAGGAATTTGAATCACATCTGTAGCCATGTAATCTTGTTGAAAATCTGAATATCTGAGTCTCAGTTTACTGATCTGTCACCTGCGGCTGTGACTTTCAGGAGCTGGGGGTAAGGATTACCGGAGGCAATGGGTCGATGTGCCAGCCCTGGAATTACTTCATTAATCTCCCCTTTCCCTCTTTTCTCCTTTGGCGTTGGAGGTTACCAATACTCTAAGTTAAAAACCAAAGCTTTTTTTTTTTTCTTTTTCAACTTTACCCATTTGGAAATTACAGAGGTGGAAATTAGGGGTTTACACGTTTTATAAATCAGTACAACAATGTTATTTTTCTGTGTTAAAATCACTCTGTGCCTAGGCTCAGATGAAAGATGGAATGATGAAATGCTCCTTACTGTGGCAGAGGTGATTTTCAGCACTCACAACACCTTCCCTCTCCAGGATCATCCAGTCACGTGCCAGATGCCATAAATTTTGGGTATGAAACAGGAGAGGACCAGCATCACCATTTCACCAAAGCACATCCCTCTGGACCCAGGTAAGTTGGAGCACAGGAGAAAGTGGATAGATCTTTCTATGGTCACCAAGCCTGGGCTGAAGGAATGAGCATAAATAAGTCAGGACTTTCAAAAACTGTGAGTGACCCAAATAAACTGAAAAATGCCACGATGGGGAAGGGGAGATGCAAAGCGATTTACTGAAACTTGAGTGGAAAACATGACTGTGTTTTCTCCTCTGCTTCCACATACATTCTCAAGCACTGTGGTGTCAAATGTTATTTTTAATATTTATTTATTATTTTTTTATTTTATGTATATGAGTGTATCGCCTGCATGTATGTAAGTGCACCCAAGTAGTACAGTGCCTGTGGAAGTCAGAAGAGGGCATCAGATCCCCTGGAACTGGAGTTATGGATGGTTGTTAGTCACCATGTAAGTGCTGCGATCTGAATCCAGATCCTCTGCAAGAGCAGCCAGTGCTCTTAACTGCTGAGCCATCTCTCCAGACCCATCAAATATTATATATTAATTAATTTTGTAAGACAGCTGTAAGATAATGCACAATAACCACAAAAATGGTGTCAAGAGCATCAGAAAAAGGAGGGAGGAGGTTTTGCTGTCTATGTGCTAGCTCATTCTGACTTTAGAACTCAAAAGCAAAGTGTGTGCTATGAATATTTATACATCATAAAAATTAGAGACAAAATTGAGTTTGGAGACAAAAACTGAATTCAGAAGCTAAGTCACTTATGGTCTCCAGGCTAAATGTTATAAAGCAGGTTTCAAAGCCTGAGCCATGACCTGTGCTACACAGCATGTGCTCACCAAAGACCCAAAGACACAATCTGGCATTGAACAAAGTCATTTTTTTTAAGGAACAGAACAAGATAGATGGCTCAATAGGAGTTTGGATCCCCAACACCCATGCGAAAAGGTGGTACATGCCTGAGATCCCAGGGCTGTGGAGGCAAAGACAGGAGAATCCCTGGGGATTTTCAGTCAGCCAACCTAGTCAAACCAGTGAGAGACCATGTCTCAAGAGATAAAGCGAAGAGCAACTGAGGCGCACACCCTATGTCAACGTCTGGCCTCCAGCACATGCCTACATGTATTCATACACATATCAGCGCTTATGCGCCACACACACTCACACACACACACACACACACACACACACACACACACGAATTACTTGCTATCTTACAGAACAAGTGAACAGAAGGGGAAAATAGTCCAATAATAAGGGTTGGGAACATCAGATATCTTTGGAGGCCAAAGAGCATCTATCATGAAGTTGAAACTACATAGTTCATCCAGTGGGGCCACTGGGAAGCCATAACCCACACTGTTTCCTTCTTAAAAGAGGATAATCAGTATCTGTCATTTCAAACCACACAAATCTTAGCCAATCCTGAGTGGAACCATTTTCCTTAAACCTGTTGATAGCACTTCAAAGTTCTTAGAAGGAATTGAAAGTTGGCATTGAGCTCCATTGGTGGGGATGTAGCTCAGTGGCAGAATGCTTTCCTACCATGCATGAGGCCTTGGGTTCAGTCCTCAACACTACCAGAAGTCTGTTGACTGTTCATGACTTGATCCTGAGGTTCTTGTTTAAATATAGCAGAATGTATCAATTTCTAATCCAGTACATGGATACAGTAGTTCTCAACTGATCCTCCATTGTCTTTAGGAAATCTGAGGTACAAACATGGACATAGTGTGGACAGAGAACTGTAACCTAGATCAATTTCCTTTATGAAAAGATAGATATCACTGTTGATTTTTGCCTGCATATATCTCGTGGTAGTAGAGCAGCAAGGTTTGCCAGCTCAGGTTCTTGCCAAGAAACCCCCAATAAATATTGCTGTCTCTGCCACACACACTGCAATGTCTGATCTCTAACAGCTACTACATGGATATGGTTGGATCAGACATTAAAGGTGATATCACAGTTGACAAAGAAGGATTAAAATGTAAAAATGAGAAATGTAGTGAGCATAACTGAGGAAGAATTATATGGAAAAGCAAATACAGACTTTTAGTTAAAGGCCATGAATCATACCATGCATTTCACTCAACATCTGTCTCAGAACGCCATTTGAACAAGAGTTTGAACACTAAAAAATAAAAACAGAAACACAGAAGTTTAAAGAAAAGCTTACACCTACACTGCAGAATCCCAGGCTTGGTAGCATTAGGCACCTCTGATCACAGGGCCCGTAGATGAGGGACTGGGTAAAAAAGTATATTTTAGTCAGTGAGACTCCCAACATTTTACCATGCAGCTAAAGTGAATGAAATTATCCTGGCACAATATTGGAGGTTGATATCTCTTGATGAGGGTAGAAGAGCCGACTGCAAGACTGGAAAACACTGAGTATAGTAGAAAGTGGTCCTGCACTGAAGATGGGCTATTGGATGTTCGGGATTTGCTTTTACATGGCTTCAGGATGAAGCATCCAGACTCATTTCCTTGAGGCAGGAGGCTACAGGGGCCTCTTCTGTAGGATGAGATCATTCCAAGGGAAAGAAACATGCAAATACTGTCACTGATGCATGTAATGTTCCAACTAGATAGTTCTATATGGATTCTCATGTACAGCGCTTCCATGTACACAGCGTTTTAGAGTCTCACACTTAAATATCAGACATTTGGTGAAAGAATTCTGTAGTACAGAGATCCAATTTAGTAAGCAAATACGGATAAAGTTGAGATATGATTTTAAAACCCTCATTAATATCACTTGAAAGATGAAAAAGGGAAGGAGAGATAGCTCAGCAGGTAAAGGTGCTTGGCACCAAGTCCGAGTACCTGAGTTCCATCACCAAGACCCACGTGCTGTAAGGAGAGAACACTCTCCCACAAAATGCCTCTAACCACCACACATCTGCAGTGGCACATGTGCCCCCCAAATAAATA
>NW_008356473.1:2576698-2599552 GCF_000622305.1 Nannospalax galili | reverse complement strand
AACACTAAAAAATAAAAACAGAAACACAGAAGTTTAAAGAAAAGCTTACACCTACACTGCAGAATCCCAGGCTTGGTAGCATTAGGCACCTCTGATCACAGGGCCCGTAGATGAGGGACTGGGTAAAAAAGTATATTTTAGTCAGTGAGACTCCCAACATTTTACCATGCAGCTAAAGTGAATGAAATTATCCTGGCACAATATTGGAGGTTGATATCTCTTGATGAGGGTAGAAGAGCCGACTGCAAGACTGGAAAACACTGAGTATAGTAGAAAGTGGTCCTGCACTGAAGATGGGCTATTGGATGTTCGGGATTTGCTTTTACATGGCTTCAGGATGAAGCATCCAGACTCATTTCCTTGAGGCAGGAGGCTACAGGGGCCTCTTCTGTAGGATGAGATCATTCCAAGGGAAAGAAACATGCAAATACTGTCACTGATGCATGTAATGTTCCAACTAGATAGTTCTATATGGATTCTCATGTACAGCGCTTCCATGTACACAGCGTTTTAGAGTCTCACACTTAAATATCAGACATTTGGTGAAAGAATTCTGTAGTACAGAGATCCAATTTAGTAAGCAAATGAAAAATACCGATAAAGTTGAGATATGATTTAGACATTTGGTGAAAGAATTCTGTAGTACAGAGATCCAATTTAGTAAGCAAATACGGATAAAGTTGAGATATGATTTTAAAACCCTCATTAATATCACTTGAAAGATGAAAAAGGGAAGGAGAGATAGCTCAGCAGGTAAAGGTGCTTGGCACCAAGTCCGAGTACCTGAGTTCCATCACCAAGACCCACGTGCTGTAAGGAGAGAACACTCTCCCACAAAATGCCTCTAACCACCACACATCTGCAGTGGCACATGTGCCCCCCAAATAAATAAGTGCAATAAATTATTTTTTTAAAAAAGAAAAGGTGAAAAATAATTTGGATCAATAAAATAAGAATAACATTTTACAAAATGGAAACATTACCTGAAAAGTTTAAATGAAAAGCTTTCAAGACACATTTGAATAATTCATGCAGAAAAAAATAGAAAGAGACCAAAGATAGAAATAGGAAGCAAATGAGCTGTTTCAGCAGTTATAGCATCTAGAGAAAACAGAGTTCATGAAAGGAAGATATTACATGAAAGTATGGTCATCAAAGAAATAATTCAAGAAATAAATTTCAGATTTGAGGAACAAAAATTCTAGGTTGAGATGGAAACACACCCACATTAAAACACATCTTTACAAAATTTCATGCCACTGGGCACTGAGAAAAGCTCTATAATTTTTTAGAGAAAGGGAAAGACAGGCTGTGCGTGTGTGTGTGTGTGTGTGTGTGTGTGTGTGTGTGTGTGTCTGCATGTATGCAAAGAATAAAAACCCAGAAACTAAAAGACTTTTCAAAGAATTCTTAAAACCAAGAAAAGGGCCAGCGTGGTGTTGCACACCTTTAATCACAGCACTCAGGAGACAGGCTGATTTACATATGGAATTCCAGGTCAACCAGGGCTAGAGAGAGACTTTGTCTCCAAAAACAAACAAACAAACAAACAAACAAAAAAAAAATCAAAGTGACAACAGCAAAAGCCTAGAAGAAAAACAAGCAGAGAGATGCATTCCTAATTGGTTTCAAACTAAGAATCTTAGACCCAGCTAAACCACTCATTAAGTAAGATAGTGAAATAAATACCTGCCAACATAAATGTTCTCAGACAAGGGAGATGGTTCAGTGAGTAAATGACCAGATCTCAGAATCCTCAGAACCCATGTAAAGCCAGACATGCTTTTACTCTGAGGAGATGGGAGGTGGAGACTGGAGACTCCCCAGAAGCTCAAGGGCCAGTGAGCCTGGGGCACAAAACAGTGAACAAAAAGAGACTTCATCTCATACAAGGTGGAAGGGGAAGTCTGACATTCAAAGTGGACCTCCACATGCATGCTATAGCACACAGATAACCCACATTTTTACACACATACACACACACACACACACACACACACATATTAACCAAAAAAATTCTCAGATTCTCAAAAAGTTATATGCCCTCATTTAGGAAACTATTTGAGAAAGTCCACCAATAGTATGAAAGCTAAAAAGTAAGTAAAATCCAGGGAACCTGTGGGTCCAGCCCAAGAGGAAGCAAGTGGGAAGACCCCCCCCCCCAATGCTGATCATTTCAAAAGGGTCTGAGGTATTTCCTCAATAAGCGCTAACTGTGTTTGAATAAGCAAATAGATTTTCACAGCTTGGGAAGAATTAGTGTTACACGCTACAAAAACTATAGAAAGGAATACTCTTGGAAAATCAAGTCACTGTGCCAGAAAGGAAATACACCACATGATAAACTGTGAATAGTACTGACATAATCATTTTAATACAAATATTGAAAGCTGATTGAATCACAATTAAAATATAGTTATCTTGTGCCAACAGGGCAACAAAGTGTGCTTCGATTAGGTAGAGTAAAAGGTGGACGAGATCTAAATTCTCACTTGCCGTAATAGGAACTTAACTCATAATTCCTAAACATAGTATAGAAGATGATTTAGAGAGTAGAACTGCAACAAAATTTAAATTTAAAAATGAATGTATCAAGTCACGGAGAAAGTAAGGCAGAAACTCTCCTACCAGTTTCTCAGGAACTGATTAGTTCCTAAATATTGACATTCAACACTCTTGCTTTTTCTTTAAGGATTAACATATTGTGTGGGACAATGTAACAATAGGTTTTTTGTTTGTTTGTTTATTTGTTTTTTTTTTCTTTTTTGCCTGAGGGAGGCTTATATATCAAAGTTTTCGAGATTAAAATTGCTAAACCTGGCAACCATGTTGTCTGTTTGCCTTAGTGAATTAGGTTACAGGTGCAGAGCAAAACTCTGCCTTTCCATTCTGCATTCCTGTTTACTCGGGCAGGTGCCATTTTGTGGAAAAGCAGATAAGATCTGTTCCCAGGCCTCTAAGGGGTAACAAGTATATTATTTGAACTTGTGGGAAAATTATTTAAATAAAAAGAAATGCACACAATTGTCAACATCCCTATCACTCAGTTTAAACAGGAACCAAATCAATGTCATCCTGGTTTCATGTCCTTTGTAGTTTATTCCTCAAGTGTCCACAAAGCACGGGGAGGAGAGAGGATGGGGTGAAAATTTACCCAGGCAGGTGTTAAGAAAAATAAAAGCTCTCACTTATTGCATGCTAATAAGTTTTAAAGCGCCATCATCTTATTGGATCTTTAGATATACCTTATCAAAGACTTATTAGTATCCCTAATTCACAAAGAAGATAGGAAAGAGGTTAGGCAACTTGCTAAAGGGCAAGAGCCAAAAATCAGATATATGTCTATGTCATATAAACCTAATTTCCACATTTGCACTAAATAGGTGAGTGTCTATGTGTCTTGTCAATGCAGGGAGGACATTTTATTTTTATATGTGCTTATATACATACACGTGTTGCTGAGAGAGGGAAAATATAAGAATCTTTGAACAGTCCAGTCATTCTATTTTGATCTGCCACTCATTGGCCCTTTGCAGTTCCCAAAGCAAATGTACTAAAGGTAAAGCCATATCTGTGTACCTTCTTTACAACTGGTCAACTTTGCCCCTAAGTATCTGTGCAGTCCCTGAGTTGGGGAGGCTGAGGGGTGTGGTGTTTGCCTATTGACTGGCTAGAGACAAAGCCAGTTGCTTGGTCTCCTTCTGGTCATTTTTCTAACCAGAGTTGTGCTGGAAAGGATTGTGCTCTTTTAAGAGCCAATGGCTAAATTCTCAGGAATTTTCTTGGCCATGTAAGGGCAAGTTGATTGAATGAAATGAACCATGGTGGAATTATTTCCATCATAGAAGTCAGCAAATGTTGTGAGTTAAGACTGTCTACTTCCTTTCTTCTTTTTTTACCTTTTTTATTTTGGTTGTTGTGCCTTTACCAGACCGTCACAGCTGACAAGGGTCCTCTTCTCCCTGAATCTGTTTTCACATACATTTTTGTAGATGTGTGGGATGTTCTTTGATCGTATTCACTGTCCATTTCCCTCTGTCCCCCGCTCTCTCACTTATCCCCATCTGTCCCCAGTCAGTCCCCCTTCTGTTTTCACATCTTTATAAAAATAATATAGAATCCACACATGAGAGAAAGCATACAACAGCTGTCTTTCTGTATCTGACTTATTTCTCCTAACATAATTATCTTTTGTTCCAACCATTTTCCTTTGAATGTCACTATTTCAGTCTTCCTTATAGTTGAATAAAATTCCATTGTGTACACACCACATTTTCTTTATTCATTCCTCTGTTGATAGACTTCTAGGCTGGTTCCATATTGTAAGCATTGTGGATAGTAACAAACATGGATGTGAGAATATCTCTGTGGTATGTTGGCAGAATCTTTTGGGTAGACACCCATGAGTGATATAGATGGATTATATAGAATTTTTATTTCTTGGTGTTTTGAGAAACATCCATATTGACTTCCATAGGGGATGGGCTAATTTCCATTCCTACCAACAGTGTGTGTAAGAGTTATTTATTTATTTTTTTTTTGGTTGCTTGTTTTCTGAATGGTCCTTGTGAATAGGATGATTGAATGAAATCAGTTAGTTTCGTTTGCACTTTCTCTGATGACTAAAACGTCTAACCAGTCTTTAAAAAAATCTGATGGATTGATTTCAGATAGCATCTTTCCATGTAGCTCAAGCTGGCCTTGAACTCCTGCCTCAGCCTCCTAAGTACTGCAGTTATAGGCCTATGCCCCTATATCTGGCCAGCACCACTCCAATGCAAAGGAAAAATCAGTCCAAGAGAGCAAGAAGTTCTGTACGAGTTTCCCCAGAGCCTAGAGCAGAGCAGATGTGGGTTTTCTGGCCTAGAACTTCTTAGGGCAAGTCAGAAAGTGTCTGACCTTCACTGCTTTTGTTAAACTAGTTTGGAGAGGAATGAACAGTAAAAGAGAATGAAAGAGTCAAAAATGACCAAAACAGATGGCTGGACCACTTCCCAGGGCAGCCCCTCAGCCTCCTCTTGCATTACCCTCTTCTAGTTTCAGACCTTAACCCCTTTACAAAGAAGGGTCTACTCTAAAACAGTCAGACCCCAAACACTGGAGCTTGCCCCCTTCAGGGACTTCACGGAATGAGGGAGTTGCAGCTTTCCCAGAGCTTCAGCAATTCACTGTATAATTAAAAGCAAATCACGCCATTATTTAAACTGTGGCTTTGTTTGCTATAAAATAGAACTTTTGGCACCTCCCTTTCAAAGATGCTGTGAAGAACAAACGTCAAGCAAGACAAAAAATTGTTATTGTTGTTTTTGTCAATATTAGGATTATGGATTTGGGTACTTCTATGAGGGAAGATATTTGTAGATTCAAATGAATGTAACTTGAATTATGCTGCCTGGCATGGAGGTCAAGAGACAACTTATTTGTTGAATCTCATAATAAGCAGCAGATTCAAGAAAACATCAATGCTGCATAGGCAGCATATGTGAGAGAGAATTAGCTCTCTCCTCTGTCTGCAACAATACAAACACATTTTGTATTTGTGTATATCCTACACTCAGACCCATGCTTTATGATCTAGCCCACATCAAGTAAGATGTCTCTGACATATACACCTGAGTCATAAGGATTTTGTTTACCAGCCTATCCATCCCTTTGACCTAATAAGTCTTTTTCTTTTTTCATTTTTTGTAGCTGATTTTAACCTAGGGCCCTTGAATCCTCGAACCATTAATCTCCCTGGTGCACAGCATGGGTTTACAGGGACACTGTTCTCACTACAGGCTTCAGACAGAGGTAGCACTCTAGTTTTTCCTCTCATATGATTGAATGGTATAGAGTTGCAAGTAGAGCTATCATAATTAGTTTGCTCAAAGACCAGAGGCACAAACCCTTTTGGTAGCTAGACAGTAATGGCACTATGGAGTAGCTGAGGATGGAAATGGCTAAAGCGATACCAGCCTCATAATCTCCACAAGACCTCTTCCTCCAAGTTAACACAAACAAATCCACAGTAGAACCTAAAACAGCCCACTGGCTGCATGGAAGTAGTTCTGGAGGGCCTGAATCCCTTAAGTATCAGAACTGGGTCTCCCCAATCCACACACACAGAAATTCTGGAGACATCATTCTCCAGCCATCTCTAACTAGGCTGTCATGAGAAGAGATGGAGTTAGCTAGTGTTTTAAAGGTCAACCAGATGGATGAAAGCATATGGAAGCTGATGTGGCTTTGCTAAAAGACTACATGAGTGAGAGCTGAAAATGTCAGGTACCTGGGGGCCATCCGCACACTCAATGCTGAATGTGGTTAGAAACCCACTTCACATTTTATCAGTCACACTGAATTATCTTTGGAAACTTCCTACAGGAAGCCAGTACTCATGAATGGAAAATTTATTCAGGAAATATGATATTTATTTATTTACTTTACTATTTAGTTTCTTATTTTTAAGAATTTTTATTTTTTTGTATATTTCATACAGAACATCTTAATCATCTTTATACCCTTTTCCCCACTGGCACCTCCCATAGCCCCCTGACTGGGATTCATGCATTCTGTCATTTGTGTTAAGGCCTATCATATCAAGTTAGTGTCCCCAGATGTCCCTTAGTGCGATTTCATCCACTGAGGTCTAGTCAGCTTATCTAGAGTTCCTCCCTTTAAGAAGAGCAGCTCTTCCTTACCCAGAAGTAATCAGCTGCTAATAATTCATTGACTAAGATTGGGGCCTGCTGACCATTTCCACAGTTCTACACTGGGTTTTTGTCTGCTTGAGTTTGCATGGGTCTTGTGCATGCTGACACCATTGCTGTAGGTACATATGAGCAAGGTCCCAGGAGCCTGTAAGACTCTATTTCCATATGGTTGTGCACCTCCTCTGTGGCTCTTATAATCTTTTCGCCCCCTCTTCTGCAATGGTCTCTGAGCCCTGGGTGGGTGGGTTTTAGTATAGGAGTCCTGTCAAAGGACCCATACTTTGTAGACTCCTATTCCCCATGTTTTGGCCATTTATTTTTAATCTAGAGATTTTACCGTCTATTAGACCTGGGAATGAACTACCCATGACATCTCTTTTCTAGTAGCCAGTCACTACTCTTGAAAGGTCTGTGGGTAATTCATGAAGGAACTTATTTGTTTCACAGGTGACTTGATGATTCTGTTGACCATCATGCTTGTTAAAGAAGTGCGCTGTGTGCACTGTGTGTGTGTGTGTGTGTGTGTGTGTGTGTGTAAATAAAGTACTAAGTGATTGTCCTTTTCACTTTACTGCTTGGGAAAATAGTGTCTCTATCTGTGCTATGAAAGTTAAATGCCCTCTTATTCAGATGACAGCAAACTTACATCCTGTTTAAATTTTTACTTTGACTAGCAGAAGGCTTTGGTCAACGTGGCTCTCACCTGAAGACACTGACTGTGAAGAAAATTCTGTTTCAATTATTCATTTCATCCCACTACTTGGCAAAGAACCCAGGACAGCAAAACTTCCTTTGGAAACTGTTGTAGAATTGATTAACTAAAATACAGGATAAATCGATAATTTACCCCCCAAATATTTGAACTGTGCCTCAGAATTCCAAGTTTAAGAAAGGTTAATTTTGCCAGGTGTTTGCCTATCATGGCTACTGGAAAGAATAGAAAGAATTGTCATGCTCAAATTCATAACATTTCAGTTTTCTAATCAATTAGATGGGACAATATTTGTGTTGTCCTTAGTATACAAAAACAATAGACTTCACAAGTTTGTGTTTGAACACTAAGATTACAGTTCTAATTTCTGTTACATATTTTATTTCAATAGGGTAAAAATAAATATTCCTTTTTCCTGAGAAAAGAAACACATTTTTTTAGGATGGGTAATAAGCATATCAAGTATACAATAAATTTATACCTCACAGTCTTTGCTGTCAACACAAAATTTTGCAAGGCCGGATATGAATTTTACAGTTGCTCGGTGAAAGAAGATGGGTGTCCCTTTTGTCAAACAAGCCTAACTGTGTACTGAAACATTCTTTGATAAGCCTTTTGTCACCAACACATCTTGATTAAAATATCGTCATGCAAAACATGGATTTGGCAGTGCCAATGCCAATATTGATACTAACCTCACCTTGGCCACCTAGCACAGAAAAACTTTGTCCTTTTATTTGATTTGCTACTTTAGTTCATAAACATGGTCTTGTACATATTTACTCTCTCACTTTCCAGTGCCTCATACCCTCAGATACTGGGAATAATCAGACTCTCATATTTCCTCAATCTTCATCCAGCTCTGGCTAGCTTTCTTATTTACAAGATACGGTGTTCGTGTGAACAGTTCACATCCACTACTGACATAATCGTAATGATCATGCAAATATTAATTTTCAAAATCACTTCCTATGGCACAAATGAGGGCTTCTGAGAACAAGAGTTTAATTTGCTAAATAACACCAGTCAGACAACTCACACACATGAATATACACTCAAGAAACATTTGTAAATCTTTTACAAATTTTGGTTGATAGTGTAATAATGTTAATAGAAATTGCCTCTATTAATAAGTTGCAGAAGGTATGGTCTTTTTCATAAGCTATTTGACTTACTCTCAAATAATTAAAATCACTTTATATTTGAATACTATGCTTCTAAGCCAAATCTAGAGTAATTATACATCCAGAGGAATATCTACACAGTAAGCTATTTAAATGTATTATCTCCAACATAATTTCAGGATCCAATTATCCAGAGGACTGAATGTCAGTTTCTGGCACTGGAGAGTTGGCTCAGCAGTTGAGAACACTGGCTACTCTTGCAGAGGACCCAGGTTTGACTCCCAGCATCCACATGGTGGCTAATAACTATCAGTAACTCCAGTTCCAGAGGAATTTGACACCCTCTTCTGACTTCTGCAGGCATTGCACATACATGTGCACTTACATATAGGCAGGCAATACACTCATACACATAAATTTTTAAAATAATAAATAAAATATTTAAATATCAGCTACTAAGCCTAGCACCAGGCATGATTTATAAACTATAACAGCAGTAGTTGATTCATGGGAGCCATGAAGTAGATGGCTTAGAAAGATCCCAGTTATTCTCTGTCTCATCATTAGTAAGACAACAATGAGACACACACAAAGCAAAAAATAAATCCTGTATCCATCTGTGCTTTGCCAAATTCAAGAATGAAGTGATCAATTGATACTAAATGACCCGGAGGCTAGCAAGACTCAGACAGATGCTATCCTACAATCTCAGGCACTCCATTTATAAGATGAGTTATATCTACTATGTTATCATGAAGTTGATCAATGAGAATGCATGAAAAGTGTTTGACATGTAATAAGAGTTTCATGAACTTTGTTTTCTTTCCCAATTCAAAATTAAATAACCCTGACACTTCTCTCAGTCTTGAATGAGACAAAAGCTGTCTTTTTGTAAATGGTCTTAGTGTAAAAGGCCCTGGGTTGGGTGACTGAGAATCTGGGCTCTGGTCCCAGAAACTAACCTCTATGAGAATTTGTCACCTCATTTCCTCTCTTTGTGCTTGCTCTGCCATCTATAATAACGTGGTCCTGACAGTTTTCACTTGTCTGTATAGTTTTGTCACTCTGGGCCATTCTAGGTCTCTAAGAATCTTCTCTACCTAGTAAAAGGTGCTACTGAAGAGGATGGTCTGCTGTTGTCCTGGTTCTGGTGGACCCCCTTACTAGGATCATTTGTTATAGGAAGGGTTGCTATTTAAATCTTTGCAGCTCTCAGAATATTTTTATATCTTTCATATCTATCTATCTATTATTTATTATATGTGTGTGCGCGCATGCAGGCACACGCTTGCCACAGTGTACATGGGGAGGTCACAGGACAATTTTCTGCAGTCAGTTTTTGCCTTCTATCTTGTTGAGAAGGATCTCTCTTGTTTAGTCAGGGTCTCTCTTGTTTCTGCTGCTTCCAGCTGGGTGACCCATGAGTTCCAAGTCACTTCTGTCTCTGTGTCTTATAGGAGTGTTGGGATTACAGATGTGTGCCATCACATTCTTCTATAGGTTTGTAAGAGGTTAGTGTCTTTACCCACTGTGCCATCTCCCTGGCCCTTAAGAATGTTTATACGGAGACCTTTTGATGGAAATATGGAAAGCTTGTGCATAGGACTCAGGCACCAAGTGACAGTAGTCTGTTATCTGCTTGGATCTTTCATCTATCATCCGTTCCTATTCTCTTCTCTGTACACCCCTTCCATACCCTGTCTCCATGACAAATGCCTTCATGATTAAACTGTAAATCATACCACAAGGAAGATATTCCTTCTTATTCTTCCCATATTGTGACTGATAGTTTTCTTTTTGTTTTCACCCCCACTTCCTGTGCCTGGCCCTTAACTATAATATTTTCATATACTTTTGTTGACTAAATGAATGGTATAACAGATAATGTTTTTAAGTGGACTAAAATAAGTGGCTGAATTTTTTTGTATTACAGATGTAGCTGCCCATTGAGATTTGGGATAGTTAACCCTCCACACAATGATACAGAGAATTTAGATACCATTCATGTACGGTTCTGCCATTTCTGATGGCTTTGGAGTCTTCCATTAAATTTTCTGAGTCAGGTAATCAGTTGGAGAAGATAACAAAAGCCAAGAATATCAAAGGGAAATGAGTTTGGAAATGGTGTACATTACCTTTCCTCATATTTCTTTGGTCCTCAGATGTAGGCAGGCTTACAACTTTATTGCAAAGGACACTGGGAAATGTAGTTTTTCTACATACCTAAGAAGAAACAGGGCTAGAGACCACACACTCAGTCCTGGCACAAATTATATGCATACTGTCCTGTAATTTTCTGTTTATGTATTTATTTCCCTTCTAGAATAACAACTCCTTGAGATGAGAAAGAGTGACTTGTCCACAGTTGTGTCTCTATCACCAAATATAGGGCGGGTGTTTCAGGCATGTTTGCTGAGCTGAGGGCTATTCAGGAGCCCATTTCCTTAGATATCATCTGCTCAGTGAGCCGTGCATAATTACCACTCCAAACATAGCAATCATATGCTGTGATTTGCACATGATTTAGAGATAGCCGGCTTCTTCCCCCACACAGAGACAATGCAAGTCAATTCAACCAGCACTTATGGTACATTTACTATGAACCAAGCACTCTACTATTAGCTCCAAGACAACATTGAATTATTGCCTTAGATTTCATTCCTCAAGTGCTATAAGAAACCACAGGAAAAGCAGATTAACTACTCTACCCAGACGTGACTGGTGAGGCAACCTATGCTTTGAGGGATGAGTACGAGTTTGCCATGTAGAAAAAGGGATTGATACATATTTCAAACAAATAAAGCAAGATAAACAACACCCAGAGACAAGAAAGTGAAAACACAGTAGACTCAGCAACACTAAGTCCTAGAGCACTGACTACACCCAAAATAAGGATGAAAGAAGAGCCTGGTCAGGCATAGTGGTCTTGTATATAAATAATTTAGAACTGCACACGCCTTTAGTCCCAGCACTCAGGAGGCAGAGGCAGGCAGATCTCTGTTAGTTCAAGGCCAGCCTGGTCTACAGAGTGAGTTCCAGGCCAGCTGGAGCTACAGGGAGATCCTGTCTCAAAAAAACTGAAAAAATAAACAAAAAATAAAATAATTTGGAACTGATTGCATGTTCTCCCCTCCACTGAATAATGCCATTTTTCAATGGTGGACCAAATATATAATGGAGGTCTCATGAAATTACAACAGAGCTAGAAACTTGTCATTAATTAGTGATATCGTAGATGATATGACATCACAATGTGTGAAACTAAACCCAGTGATGTTTACACATCACTTAACACATTTCTCAGAGTATATTTCTGTGATTTCGTAACTTATGACTGCAGAGACAGAAGTGAACATTCCCCAATGGGTAGGAACATGTTAATTAATTCGACAGATATTTATAAAGCTCCTATTATTACTCAGACTCAAAACTAGAGGCTGAAGAAACAGATGACTAGAGAAAAGAAAATCAAACTCCTAGTCCTCGGAAACAGTACACAATAGAGAAACCTTATTTTAGAAAGTTCACAGCTTAGTGGAGCAAGAGCAACTTATCTGTGACTACACCACATAAGAGAGTGACACCTCTTCCTCTGCAAGTGTCAATTGCTGAGAGCTCCTGTGGGAGTGGTGGGGACTCAGGGTCCCCTCTCTCATCCATGATGAAATGTTGATGGGTTCAGTCTTGTGCATTTCTTGTGCAGATAACCACAGCTGCAGTGAGTTCATGAGTGCCACATCGACTCCTGTCTAGAGGACATCTTGGTGGCACATCTTCCCATCCATGGCGCTTACATTCTTTCTGTCCTATCCTCTGCCGGGTTACCTGAGCCTTGGCTGGGGTGCTATATCTGTCCAGCCGGGGCTGAGCACTCTCTCATCACATACTCTTGGCACTCTGACGGTTATAGGTTTCTGTACTAACTCTACTACTTATTAATTCGTGCATTTGTATATAGTAATTACTAAGTCATTTTACTGTTCTAAGACAAATGAAGTGATTTAAGTATCTGAAACCAGAACTCACCTAATTAGAAAAATATTTTTTTTTCAATAAATTTTTAAATGTTATCATGAAACTTTTAAAGGAATATTTATACATGCCCCATAAATCATGGAAAGACGTGCCCAGAATAACTGTTTTTACATCAAATAAAACCTAGGTCACAAACTCATCTTTAATAAATGCACAGTTCAAAATTAAGTAAGTTATATAAGTCATTTGCTACATACAACCCTAGTCAATACAGTCATTGACTGTTTCTTTACAGTGTAGAGAATAAATAGAATGTTCAGACCATTGTTTGCCTAAAATTTGTAATATTAATATATAATATTTTTAAAGTAAAGAAAAGAAACCTCACGACTTAATGGAACCCTAGGAACTCTCTAATATGTGCTGAAGATAATGCCTAGAATCACTGAATCATGGGCTCTAACCATGGGAGGGAAGGATCTGCTTGTGAAACTTGCTTTGGTGCTGCTGATGATGACTGAGCCAGGTAGAACAGGAACCTTTCACATTTGCATCCTCCAGAATCTGGCAAGAGCTGAGCTGCTGATGTTTTGTTCCCCTGAGAAGCTGGCATTCACTTTAAGAAGGCATGAGGACCTTCACTGGGGGATATTCAGTCCCGTGAAGATCACACAAACACCACACTGTGCTCTTCTCTGTTCTCACTCTCAGGGTGCAGTCATTGCCAATGATCAACAGTCTTATCCTAAATTCAAACAAAGAAAAAAAAAAAAAAAAAACTTTAATCTCTTGCCCCTACAGGAGCTCTCCACTCTCCTCCCAAATGAATTTCATTGGTGTCACATCCTCCAGGCACATGTTGAGTTTAAACTGGAATAACCTTTTAGCCAATGACATCACTAAGCTAGCCAGCATGTTACTGTAGGCCTCACTATGCACTGCAGGAAGATCTTTAAACAAACACCAGACACTGGAAACCCCTGATTGATTCTTTTTAAAAGAAATCACTAGGTCCACACTGACTTGAATCCCTGCAAAGAAACAGGCCATAGAAAATGAGATCTGAGGTCAGTCTTGCTCTATAGTTCCCATATTCCTTAGGATCCCAATGCCCAGGAGTTCTGTTTGTTTGTGTATTTGCTCGATTATTGTAGAAGATGTGAGGGGAGATTAGTAGACCCTGTTAAGCATTCACTTTGGATGCTAAACCCCAGACCACAGCTAGATAAAGAAAGGGGCTGAATGAATGTCCAGCTTTTCATTCCATTGTAGGTAAACTGAGGAAATCTAGCACTTTAATATTCAAGAATCTATTCTTAGCTGGTATTTCAGTGGATCTTAAACACTGTGTATATGTTGTCTAATGCTATAAAAAGTATCCTCTGCCTAAGCATTTATGGAAATCTCAAAAGATATTTATATGCATGGGCAAATCCAGTAAGCAATTCATGCAGTATGGTGTAACATTCAGTGTTCCCATTCGCCAATCCTCTGCTCTTTTCTCTCTTGGATGGAAACTACCCTGTCTTTCAGAACCATGTTCCACCCCTCCCCCAACCCCCTCCCCACACACACCTCTTACCCATTCAGAATTGATACGTTGAAGGCATGTCCAGAAAGAATAAAGAATACACCTTTGGCCTCAATATACCTTTGTTGAATAAGTGAATAAATAGATGAATGAATGAATGAATGAAATTGGAAATGAAAGTACTTGGACTGACCTGAAGGAGGAGGTAAGATATTATGGGGGTGTGACACAAACAGAGGAATTTTCCATGGGAAATAATTAGAATCATTCAAGGCAGGGGAAACCACATATAGACAGGATCATCAAGGCCTGCGACAGAGCATGCCATGTCCAAAGCACAAGGAATTCAGTAGAGTGTGCTCTCTAGAGGAAATGAGGTGACCAGGCAGTCAGAAATGACATGAATAGGGGCCTGGACACTTTACTGAGAGTCATTGTGTTGTTGAAGAATATTAGGTAACACGAGGTGGGCAGTATACTCACATCTGTACTTTAAAGTCATCATTTGGGCCTGGTTTACATGGCAAGTTCCAGGCTAGCTGGTGCTACAGGGAGACCCTGTCCCAAAAACAGACAAGCAAACAAAAAGCCCACAAACAAAAACAAAATGATCATTCAGGTGGCAGAGTTGAAATGAACTTTATCCTCAACTCTCTGCCAAGCATTCTGATAAGTACTGGGGAAAATGATGATTAGCCAAAGTCCCTTCTCTGGAGGAGCCCAGTGTCATGAAACAGGTATTCACAGATACGTCAGGGAAAGATACTAAGAAAGAAATCTTCAATCCGCTCCCTGTCTTCAGCTCTGTCTTCAGAAGTGAAACTCACTTTCTGAGAAATCTCTTCCTAAGTAATAAAGCCTGCTCTGTAGCTTTTCAGTCTTTGCTTTTCCTGGACTACTTTGTTCAAATGAAAGCTCCAGTGGAATGGGTAAGACAAAGAGGTAGAAATCTGTCTTGCAATGTTCCAGGTCTGTCCTGCTCTGGCTTCTTAGACTACGTGTTGCTCAGAAAACCATAATGAGAGAGAATAATTTGGACTTTGGAGTATAGCAAGGTTGAGTATTAGTTTTGGCTCTGTCGATAATGGGAAGTATGTCTTTAAGCCAATCACCAAAACTTGGTCTCCTCATCTGAAAACAGGAACAGTGACAACTGCTTCTTAGGGTGAGCGTGGGCATCAGATGAAATAAAGATTGTGAAGATGCAATTAGCACAATATCTAAAAGCAAGTGAGAACTGAATGGAGAGCCATCATTTTCCTAGGCATTATCTCACCCTTCCAGAAGGAATCACAGAACATGGTCTAAAAATGTGACAACTTGGGGCTGGAGATGTGGCTCAGCAGTTAAGAGCACTGACTGCTCTTGCAGAGGACCCTGGTTCTATTCCCAGCACCCACATGGCGGCTAACAAATATTTGTAACTTCAGTTCTAGGGGATCTGACACCTTCTTCTGACCCCCACAGGCATTGCACAACACAGGTACACTTACATACATGCAGGCAATGCAACTGGGTGGTTCTCATACACATAAAAAAATAAAAATAAAATAAAATACACTCATGCTCATAAAAATAATAATAAAAAATAAAAAGTGTGACAACTCATTCCTCACTCAGTCTGGACTAGCCAGCCAAGAATCCTTTTCATCATGCTACAAGGGTCAGTTCTGCAAATATAAAATTCCAGAAAGTTCCAAACTAATCAGCATACTTCAAATTGACAAAACATTGACAGATCAAACATAGTAGCCAAAATCACAGAACATAAAGAAATGGTGCCATTATAAATTTAACAATAGCAGAAGGGTTTCTGTGAGCAGAAAGCTTGTGTCTGTTAGTCCAGATGTCTGTTTCTGGATGTAAGAATCAGGTCTGCATCCATAAGTCATAATAGCTGTAGTAGGTCTTATTCAAACTGAGGTTCAGTTACAAGGTCCACCCTGTCCCACAGTCTAGACAGTGAACCAGTGATTGAAATCATCAAGCCTACCAAATCCTATGCTTTTCATCTACCCAAGCAAGGCCTTGGACAGAGTACAACCAACACTGATCACTTCTTACTCTGTATTCCATTCAACAACACTGTCTATTAAGAGTACCATTATAGTTAAGGTACAGTTAATGACGCTTCCAATATATGTGTTAGGTATAGTAAGGCTGGCTGTTACATAGACAATCCCTTTAATGTCAGCATATTAATACAATACAACTTATGTCTTGGTCATATTTTGGTCTGTTATAAGCTGGGCAATGCAGCTGGGTGGTTCCCTAAGTGTCCTTGTTCGTTCCATAGCCTCACTCAGTCATGCAGATGACAGACAGTGTGCTTGGAGAATTCTAAGAAACCACTCATGGTCAAATCTAGAAATGTCATGTATCACTGTGTCCACATTTACCTGGCCACCTCCTGGGTACATTGTTCTAAAGAAGCCAAGAGATAAACTTGCCCTGTGGGTCCAAGAACGGGAAATGAGACATGATCATCCAGTCAGATTCTGCCTTGAGCCACAATAGATCTCATGTAAGCCAGGCTGTTCTTGAACTCACTCTGAAGCTGAGGATGACCATGACCTCTTGATCCTCTTGCTTCCACCACCCAGGTTCTGAGAGCACAAGTATACAACTTGTAAGCTTATGTGGTGCTAAGTATCAAACTTAAGGTCTTGTGCATGCTGGGTAAGCACACTATCAATTGAACTGCATCTCCAGCCAAATATCCCTTTTCTTAGCTTCCAGGAAGCCATGACTGAAAGTCTATCATTGTTCTGAGTCTATCTGAGTCTGAGTCTATCATTGTTCAGACTGAAAAAAGCAATTCTGTTGAGAAGTAAACATTTTAAACTATCCTTTAGTAGTTGATAGGCTGTTATCTTTAAAGGGCAGGTTACTTCTGGTTTCTTTTTAAAAGGAATGTATCTGTCATTCCTTTACTGTGGCAAAATAACTGGAATAATCAATGCATAAAGAAGAAAGGTTTGTTTTGGCTTATAGTTTTAGAGGTTTCAGTTCATGGACCATCAGATCCATTGCTTTGGGTGAGGTAGACCGGTACGGAAGATTACATGTGAGTAGAGCAACATGACAACTAGTTGAAAAGCAAAGAGAGAGGAAGTGACTGGAGGTCGCAATATTTCCTTCAAAGGTATACTCTCAATGACCGAACTTCCTCTCTCTAGACCTCACCTCCCCAAGGTTCTACCACATCACAATGGTACCTCAACCTGTTGAGCAAACATTTAGCATATGGATATTTGGAGAGCACTTAAGATTTAAGCCCCAGAATGACTGCTGCCTCTAAATTCTAGAACCGTCTTATGTTGATCTCTGTAGTGTGCCATGATGCTTGTAGTTAAACGTCTCTTCTTTTGGGAAGTCTGTCATTCCACAAACTAGGGGACATATCTTTTCTGCATGTTTCTTTCTTCTGGAACTTTCTACTGTGAAAGTTTCCACACTTATTAGTCATTTTATCTTTGAAACAGACAAGAGATAGGACCATGTCTTGAATATGTATCTTTTTATTCCTGGCTTCTAACTCACTATCTAAATTGCTAAAGACACTGGAGTGTATTTCTTTGTTTCATTTCTCAGTCTGTTGGATGCTAACAATGAATGGATGAAGAATAAATGAATAAGATAAAAAGGGTTCATAGAAGTCATCCAGTCTGCTTTAAAATGCTCAGGCTAGCTTTGGAATTGGAAAGAAAGAAGAAAAACAGTGAATGTCTTATTTCGTTGATTCTCTGCCACAAGTTTTGGGCGAATCTTTTGGTTGTCAGTTGCTGTTTTATAAATGAAAACACTTTTAGGTCAAGGTCACACTTTGAGTTAACAGAAGAGCTGACGTTTCAACTTAAACCTCTCAGATGTGAGCCCAGGCTCTTTCCTCTCCTGAGGCCAAGCTGTGTCCGATCATGGTGAACGAAGCAGTAACAGACCTCGACCATTTGTCCAAGGCACTTCACAGCCAGAACCTCCTTGGTGCTTGGCATGGCAGTTGTCACATGGGGGAATGCACTGAGCCCTCTGCTTTGTGACAGAGCCAGCTACAGAAAACACAGCCAACAGCTTCCAATCAAAGGAAATCCTGCAAAAACAGTTTCAGTAATGCCCTGGGGACTCTCCCTATCACCATCCCTGGCAATAAATAATACATAAAAGTGACCTGCCCAATGCCAAGGTGGACTTCAGAAGAGGGGGGCAACAGTATTAGAATCTTCCACTTGGTATCTGCCTTGTCAGCCCATTCCAGAAATAAATTCACAGGGAGTAGATGAAGGGAATGCCCACTTCCGGAGCAGCTGACTCGTGGGAACTCTGAGCTTGAAGTAACAGGATAGAAGAGCTGCTTGCTGGTCTTCAAAGACACTTTCCCAGCTCGGCCTTGGACGGCTGCTGAGACATGTGTTCAAGAGCTAGTCCCAAACAAACGCAAACACACCAGACTCCACTGATCAGTGCAGCAGCGTTGAAGGACAGAATCCGAAGCATGAGCCCTGAGAACAGAAAGTCCCAGCCCTGGCTCTGTGCAAAATGCCCTGAGCTCCAGCCCTGCATGCCGCAGCCAAGGATAGGTGGCCCCAGAACAGGAAACTCTTGGCAGCCTCCACTGCGTGCTTTGCTGGCTGACAAGAGCACACTCTGGCCTTGGTTATTGCCCTTATAAAACAGCTCAAGGAGAATATGAGCCAAACGTTTTCAATGTGCCTGGAAGAATGTTAACTATGATTGCGCGGTGGAACAGTACAGTACTGCAACAACACGCCGCGCTGCTCCAAGAAGCGGCTGGAGGAAACTGATACTCAGACTTCCTGTGATTGCCTGCCAACTCCTCACATCCCTCTACAGCAATCCACCCCTCAGGGCTACTCTCACAAGCACATCAAGACAGAATCTGAGAAAAAGATTCCTATGTCTGTGATAAGACTCAGAATTTTCTAGATCAGAAGGAATCGTCTCATTTGAATTTATCTAATTTGTTTTTTTGAATTTTTTTAGGAGCATTTCATTACAACTTTAACATAGGATGCTAACAATGAATGGATGAAGAATAAATGAATAAGATAAAAAGGGTTCATAGAAGTCATCCAGTCTGCTTTAAAATGCTCAGGCTAGCTTTGGAATTGGAAAGAAAGAAGAAAAACAGTGAATGTCTTATTTCGTTGATTCTCTGCCACAAGTTTTGGGGCGAATCTTTTGGTTGTCAGTTGCTGTTTTATAAATGAAAACACTTTTAGGTCAAGGTCACACTTTGAGTTAACAGAAGAGCTGACGTTTCAACTTAAACCTCTCAGATGTGAGCCCAGGCTCTTTCCTCTCCTGAGGCCAAGCTGTGTCCGATCATGGTGAACGAAGCAGTAACAGACCTCGACAATTGGTCCAAGGGGGCGAATCTTTTGGTTGTCAGTTGCTGTTTTATAAATGAAAACACTTTTAGGTCAAGGTCACACTTTGAGTTAACAGAAGAGCTGACGTTTCAACTTAAACCTCTCAGATGTGAGCCCAGGCTCTTTCCTCTCCTGAGGCCAAGCTGTGTCCGATCATGGTGAACGAAGCAGTAACAGACCTCGACCATTTGTCCAAGGCACTTCACAGCCAGAACCTCCTTGGTGCTTGGCATGGCAGTTGTCACATGGGGGAATGCACTGAGCCCTCTGCTTTGTGACAGAGCCAGCTACAGAAAACACAGCCAACAGCTTCCAATCAAAGGAAATCCTGCAAAAACAGTTTCAGTAATGCCCTGGGGACTCTCCCTATCACCATCCCTGGCAATAAATAATACATAAAAGTGACCTGCCCAATGCCAAGGTGGACTTCAGAAGAGGGGGGCAACAGTATTAGAATCTTCCACTTGGTATCTGCCTTGTCAGCCCATTCCAGAAATAAATTCACAGGGAGTAGATGAAGGGAATGCCCACTTCCGGAGCAGCTGACTCGTGGGAACTCTGAGCTTGAAGTAACAGGATAGAAGAGCTGCTTGCTGGTCTTCAAAGACACTTTCCCAGCTCGGCCTTGGACGGCTGCTGAGACATGTGTTCAAGAGCTAGTCCCAAACAAACGCAAACACACCAGACTCCACTGATCAGTGCAGCAGCGTTGAAGGACAGAATCCGAAGCATGAGCCCTGAGAACAGAAAGTCCCAGCCCTGGCTCTGTGCAAAATGCCCTGAGCTCCAGCCCTGCATGCCGCAGCCAAGGATAGGTGGCCCCAGAACAGGAAACTCTTGGCAGCCTCCACTGCGTGCTTTGCTGGCTGACAAGAGCACACCCTGGCCTTGGTTATTGCCCTTATAAAACAGCTCAAGGAGAATATGAGCCAAACGTTTTCAATGTGCCTGGAAGAATGTTAACTATGATTGCGCGGTGGAACAGTACAGTACTGCAACAACACGCCGCGCTGCTCCAAGAAGCGGCTGGAGGAAACTGATACTCAGACTTCCTGTGATTGCCTGCCAACTCCTCACATCCCTCTACAGCAATCCACCCCTCAGGGCTACTCTCACAAGCACATCAAGACAGAATCTGAGAAAAAGATTCCTATGTCTGTGATAAGACTCAGAATTTTCTAGATCAGAAGGAATCGTCTCATTTGAATTTATCTAATTTGTTTTTTTTGAATTTTTTTAGGAGCATTTCATTACAACTTTAACATACTTAATAACAGTTTCCAGAGCAAAGATACATCTCTTTCAAAAGTGGTTACAAAATTTTTACATTCGCTGTTGAATTAATAATACAGTTATACAATATTGAACTCGGTATAAGCCCCGTAAGACATAAAATTGAATGAGTTTTTAACCTCTAAGAAAGATCTCTATTTCATATCAAAATATACTATTTCTTACAGAAAGACTCTTTTTTTTCTAATAACACTGAGATGTTGGCGCATGCATATCTAATCTGTATGTTTCTGATTATTACTAGTCATAATTGGTTGCACTCGGATCCTTGGCACCTGTGTATGTCTATAAAGTCCTCGGGTAGATTTCAATGGTAATGTTTATCACCTCTAATAATTAACACGACGTAACTTTTTATGTTTCCTCCTCAAATATAATTCATTTTTAAAAATTTGTTGATTTGTGTGTGTATGTGTGTGTGTGTGTGTGTGTATCACACAGAACATCCCAAACCATCTTATTCAACTATACACCCACTTCCCATATAAGCACCCTCCCATAGCTTCCCTTCCCCGACTAGAGCCCTTACACTCTGTTATCTCTGCTACAGTCTGCTGTGATGTCAGCACCCCAGCTGTTCCCCACTAATTGTCCATCTGGTGAATCTAGTCAGCCTACCTAGAGGTCATTGTTTTAAGAAGGTCAGCTGATCCTCATCTAGCAGCAATGAGTTGTCAATACTCCTTTAGATAAGATTGGGGTCTGCTGTTTATTCTCCTAGTTCTGTGCTGGGTTACTATCTGGGAGTCCCTTGGGCCACCCTGGCCAACAACTCAAAAGAAGGTATCTCCTATCTGGCATTGTTGCTTGTTATGTAGCCTTTAGCTATGCATATGGACTAGTAAGAAATTATATTGGCCCCTTTAATCTTTGGTTATACTTTTTTTGGATGCTTAAGGTCATACAGTTGGCCCAGATAAACCAATTTAATTTTACTCTTAAGGTCGTTTGAGGATCTGTTCCTCAGGGGTCACATGGGCCTGGGAGGAGCCCCTGGCTCCTTTCTTTTACCAGTTCTGCCTATGTGAAGATAAGTCAAAGGTCCTGCTCGACAATGGTTGGCTTTGCTTGGAAGCATGGAGGAAATGATTTCTCTGTGTTGACCCTCCTCTTTGTAGTCTAGACACTTGTTCAAGTCCATCTGGTGGGGTCTCCTCTGCCTCCTTGATCAAGAGGACAGGTGACCCACTACAATTAAAGGACATTTTGAGAGATGCTCATAGTCCCCTGGAACTAGTCGACCTAGGAGGGCAAGGAGCAAAAACTGTCCTTTATGTCCCTCTGACCAAATTAGTATAGGCCTCAAAGTACGTCTGTTAAACATCCAAGAAGGTTAGTTCTGCCAGTCTGGTACTTTTAATTACTGTGTGCCATGTAGATAAATCTTGGGCAAAGACCAATTGTTCTCAGATAAACCTTACCTAGACATATATTTCTTGATCTGGTATGTATAATTTTTCAGTAGGTTGTTGGACTAATATGGTTCCCTCTGGTTTTTAAAACTAGCTAGGCATTATTTATCTCTTGCATTGTCTAACCCCTCCAACATGGTTTCTCCAATTAAGGTGCCCCCATTTGCACCCTTTCTGCCTTAATAATACCCTTCTCCTATGGTCCTACCTCTCTTGAGCTCCTTCTTTCCCTTTATCCCCTAGGTTTCTTGTATACCCTTTCCTCCCCTGACCCTCCCTTAAACTAACCCAATTTTTTCTCTATCTCCCTTATTAACTTATGTTTCATACTGTTCTTCTTTTTTAGGTTCTTTCTTTTCCTTTACCTCCTTGTTTCCTTTCCATTATCCTGGTTCCTGTAGTTATGTCTGGATACATACTCACTTAACAGGATTTAGTTCTAGGATCCACATATGAGGGAGAACATATGTTGATTTTTTTTTTTCTGAGTCTGTGTTTTGTGCCAGTACCATGTTGTTTTTATGACCATAGTTCTGTAATACAGCTTAAAATCTGGTAGAGTAATCCCCCCGGCATTGCTCTTAGTGCTCAGGGTTGCTTTGGCTGTCCGAGGTCTTTTGTGTTTCCATATGAATCTTAGGATGGGTTTTTCCAATTCTCTGAAAAATGTCATGGGGATTTTGATTGGCATTGCATTGAATCTATAAATGGCTTTTGGTAGG
>NW_008356473.1:2576197-2576600 GCF_000622305.1 Nannospalax galili | reverse complement strand
GGCCTTTAATGTCTTTGGTCAGGTTCATGCCAAGATTTTTTTTTCAGCTATTGTGAAGGGGAGTGTTTCCATGTGCTCTTTCTCTGATTGCTTATTATTGGTATATAGAAAGGCTCCAGACTTTTTTAGGTTAATTTTGTAACCTGCCACTTTACTGAACAGGTTAATAATTTCTAGGGGTTTCCTGGTGGAATTTTTAGCGTCTCTTAGATATAATATCATATTGTTTGCAAAAAGGGATAATTTGATCTCTTCTTTTCCAATTATTATTCCTTTAATTTCCTCCTCTTGTCTTATTGCTCCTACAAGAGTTTCAAGCACTTTGTTAAAAAGGAGTGGAAATAGTGGACAGCCTTGTCTGGTTCCTGATTTTAATGGGAATGCTTCCAGTTTTTCTCCATTT
>NW_008356473.1:2537341-2575851 GCF_000622305.1 Nannospalax galili | reverse complement strand
TTTTTTGGTTGTATCTTTACCTGGCTTTGATATTAGAGTGATGCTGTCTTCATAGAAGGAATTTGAAAATTCTCCCTCCATTTCTATTTTTTTTTAATAAATTAAGTAGAATTGGATGCAGATCTTCTTTAAATGTCTGATAGAATTCTGCTGTAAATCCATCTGGTCCTGGGCTTTTTTTTAGTCGGGAGGTTTTGTATTACTGTTTCAATTTCTTTTTGTCATATGAGTCTGTTTATGCTGTTGATGTCTTTTTTTGTATTCCCTTACAATGTTCTGTATCTTTCTGGTGTCTGTTGTGATGTTTCCCCTTTCATCTCTGATTTTGTTGATTTGGTGGTGTTCTTTCTTTCTTTTGGTTGACTGGGCTAGTGATCTGATAATCTTGTTTATCTTTTCAAAGAACCAGCTCTTGGATTTGTTGATTCTTTGTATTATTTTCTTTGTTTCGATTTCATTAATTTTTGCCCTGATTTTGGTAGTTCCTCTTGTCTGCTAGGTTTGGGTTTCATTTGTTTTTGCTTTTCAAGTGTCTTGAATTGCAATGTTAAGTCATTTATTTGTGCTCTTCCCGATTTTTTGATGTAGGCACTTAGAGCTATAATCTTCTCTCTAAAGACAGCTTTCAGCATGTCCCAGAGGTTTTGTTGTGTTGTGTTGTCCTTTTCATTTAGTTTCAGGAATACTTTTATTTTTTCTTAATTTCTCCTTTGACCTATTCACCATTCAGGAGGGTGTTGTTTAATCTCCATGTGTTCATGTGTATGTGGTATTGTTTAATTCAGATATCTCTCTGTTAATTCTCTGTGCTGTTGACCTATCTAATGGAGAGAGTGGGGTATTGAAGTCCCCTGCTATTAATGAGTTGGGATTAATCAGGATCTTAAAGTCCTGTAGTATTGTTTTTATGAAGTTGGGTGCACCAGAGTTTGGTGAATATATGTTCATGATTGTAGTATCTTCATGATTTATTGTTCCTTTGATCATAATGAAGTGGCCCTCTTTATCTCTTCTGATTAGTTTTAGTTTACAGTCTATTTTGTCAGATATTAGAATTGCAATGCCTGGCTTTTTCTTAGTACTATTAGCTTGGTATATTTTTTCCATCCTGTCCCCTTAAGATAGTGCCTGTCCTTGAAAGTGAGATGGGTTTCTTGCAGAAAACAAAAAGATGAGTTTAGATCCTTAATCCATTCACGTAGTCTGTGTCTTTTGACTGGGAGTTCAATCCATTAATATTTAAAGTTATTAATGAAAGATGTGTATTGAATCCTGTCATTTTTATTTCTGTTCACATTCTTGATATAGCTGTACTTTTCCACAGTTATACCTTTATTGAATTTCTTTCTGAAACCCCTTGGGTATAGTCATTCCTTTCTTCAGCTCTTTGTATTGCTTCCAGAACTCTCTGAAGGGTTGGTTTTGTGGACATGAATTCTTTCAGCCTATTTATGTCATGGAAGATTTTTCTTTCCCCTTTGACTATACTAGACATTTTGGCTAGGTATAGTAATGTGGTTTGGCATCTGTGGTCATTTAAAACTGGGAGTCCTTTGGTCCAGGCTCTTCTGGCTTTCATAGTTTGCACTGAAAAGTCAGCTGTAATCCTAATGGGTTTTCCTTTATATGTGACTTGTTTTTCTTTTGCAGTTTTAAATATTGTCTCTTTGTTCTGTACATTTAGTGTTTTTACTTTGATGTGCCATGGAGAGTTTCTTTTCATGTCCTGTCTAATTTAATTATTTTTATTTAGTAAAATCACTTTATTCTAATTAATTCACAACTTAAAAACAGCATGCAGCTAGATTAAGAAAGTCACTGGAACGTTTACCCAAGCCCAAACTCTATGGCATCTCAATGATGTTCTATGTAGTTAGAATGGCTATTCTGAACCCATGGTGCTAAGCATTTTACAGTTACCCTATCATTTACAATTTCATTCAGAATTCGTTCACTATTTGGAATTGGAATAGTTTGTATTTAAATACAGGCAGGAATAAAAGGCCTTGGAGGTCATCAGGGATGTCTGGCTTTGCTCATTAAAATTCACTGTGCAGGGGCTGGAGAGATGGCTCAGCAGTTAAGAACACTGGCTGTTCTTGCAGAAGACCGGGGTTCGAATACCAGCACCCACATGGCAGCTAACACGTGTCCATAACTCCAGTTCCAGGGGATCCAATAGCCTCTTCTGTCTTCTGTGGGTATTGCAAACACAGGTGCACTTACCTACATGCAGGCATTACATGCGTACACACAAAATAAAAATAATAAATAAAATATATTTTAAAAAATCACTGTGCAGAGGAAAGCTCTTGCATGAAGGGGACCTTCATATTCTTTACCTGCATCTACCAGGCAAAACCTCAGATTTCTCTTAGATGGGAAATTATCACCTACATGTTGAAGTAGTTTCCATTGTATTAAAATTCTACTCAAGAGTAAGCATGGTGGCACTTGGCCTTTAATTCTAGCACTCTGGAGGCAGAGGCAGGTAAATCTCTCTGAGATCAAGGCCAGCCTGGTCTATATAAGGAGTTCCAGGGTAGGTGGGGCTACAGGGAGACCGTGTCTCAAAAAATGAAAACAAACAAGCCTAAAAAATCCACTCAACATAAAAAATTGCTTTTATTTCTGGATGATTTTTTAAAATTATTCCAAGAGAGAGATTCAAAAGAGCTGATGATAACAATCTTTATACCTTCAAAAGGAAACAAACAAAACTGCCATTTTGTCTTACTTCATGGTGACATGAAGTGTTATATTAAAAAAAGACAGATGACATTACTGTTTTTTATTTCTCTGGAAAAACTGAAAATAAAATAAGAGAAAAAAGTAAAAACAATAAGGAAAAATGAAAAGCTATTATTTTTTATAGCTACTTAAATAGTATAAACTAAGGAAAAATAACTGTAAAAAACTATTAGGTATTGGGCTGGAGTGATGACTCAGTAGTTAAGAGTGCATTCTGCTCTTGTAGAAGACCCAAGTTTGGTTCCCAGCATTGACACTAGGTGATTCACAACTGTGTGTAACTGCAGTTTCAGGGAGATCCTATGCCTCTAGCCTCTCTGTTGACACCTGCAGTCACATGCACACATCCCCACACAGACACAGACACACACATACACATTATTTAAAATAAAAATAAAGTCTTTAAAATTCAGTGTGGGAAAGGTACAATATTCATCAAGTGATATTGGAGAAAGTGGCTAAAATTATCAGGGAAATAAACATTTACACGGTCTTCTTAGATATCTATCAATTCAAATTCCATATTCTTTATAGACCTATGTGAATCAAAAAATTATTATTAAAAATTTAACTGATAGTAAATATTTCAATTATCTTGAAAGTGGAGAAGACATATAAAATAAATATGGGTAATGAAAAATAATAGCACATTAATTACAAAATTTAACTGCTTTTTACACATGAAAACACAAAAATAGAAATGTGAAAATAGAAAAGCATGCTTTACAAATATTGACAAGAGCAAATTAGTTTTTATATATGTAATTCATGGATATCATCTAAATTCTTTAACAAAAACCTCTAACACCAACCTAGTAGAATCATAAAGATAACCATGCATCAGCCAATTCTAACCAAGCAGTAGTATTCACTGTAGAGTTGGGTTATTCATGTATATAAAGTGAGACTAATTAGAAAAACAATGGTTATTTGCACATGATCTTGCAGTGTGTGTGTGTGTGTGTGTGTGTGTGTGTGTGTGTGTGTAAAGTCCAGATACACCTGACTTTAAGGCTCCCACTTCTAAACTTGACCATATGGCCATATGTGAACGTGCCCAAAAGTCATGAGCACTTATTTCAAAAAGGAAAAACAGTGTTTGGCTAATAAATATTTAGTAAATACTTAACCTTCTTAGGAATCAGTCTCTTTGGGGTACCACTTTTAGCTATCACATTAACAAAAAATGAGAAATAATAATAACGATCACTCACGCTGGTGAAGGTTGACCTCATGTAGCTTATGGAGTTAAGTAATTCACAAAAGCTTTCTGGAAGGGAATTTGGAGGGTGAATGAAAAGTCTTCAAAAAGTTCCTGCTTAGTAACTCAACCTCTAGGAAGCTATGAGAGAAATTCATACACACTTCACAGTGAAATACATTTAGGCACTATGTAATATAACACATTTGTGGTGGCCAAATTTTGCACTAGCTCACCCTATCCAAGATATCCAGGACCTCTAACCTATGAATATACAGCATCACAGAGCAATAGGAATTTTGCAGATGGGGCTAATTCCAGATGGCGGATGGGGAGATTGTCCTGAATTACCAGAGTGGGCCCAATGTGATCATAAAGGTAATCATAAGAAGGAACAAAAGGGCCACAGTCAAAGCAGGCAATCAAAGCAGGAGAGGAAGTGATATAATGACAGAGACAGAGGTTAGTGGGAAGTACGACCAAAAATCAAAGGATGTGGGGCAACTGGGCAAGACAAACATATCAAGTGCTAGAGATGGTAGTGCAACAATCTAAGCAATTGGGATGCTGAGAGAGGAGGATTGCAAGTTTGGCCCTGGCCAGCCTGAATAACAGAGTGAAATCCTACTTCATAAAACAAAAAAGAAAAAAAGAAAAAAGAAATGACTTAGCATTGAGAAGGATTTTAGCCCACTGACACTGACTTGGGGCATTCAGTTCCCAGAACTACAATTTGTGTTGTTCTAAGCTGCAGAGTTTGTGGTAATTTGTAACAGTGGTAAAAGGAAATGAATGCAATAAGCTCCGAAAGATCTCTAAAATCGTATTTTCCTCAAAATAATAATGGAGGATCATTTCAAGATAAATGTTATTTTTAAACATGGTTACAAAAGCTGACATAGATGTGATACTGCAAGTTTTAACCATCTCCTAGAGTGGACAGATAACAACACTCCCAAGTGAGATATCAGATAGACATGAATTTCTGAAGAAATGGTCATGAAAGGGCTATGTGACTTTTTGTATTTCTTTCTTTCTTTCTTTCTTTCTTTCTTTCTTGAGAGAGAGAGAGAGAGAGAGAGAGAGGGAAACACTCAAACACTCAGGGTCGTGGTACCCAGAACTGATCTCACAGCATCTTAGCTGCTCCTGGGATGTACATAAGAGGAAGAGATGGTTGTGCTAGGTGGCAAGCACTCTTGTCCAACATGAGGATTTGTGCTTCCCACACAACAAATATCAAGAGAGAATGAAGAAGAGCCAGTGTGGGCCTGGGCTTCTATCCAGGAGGACTACTGGAAGGTGATCATTCTCTACAAAGAGAAGCTAATCACTGGGTCACAACAGGGCATAGAAGCTGGAGTACAGTAATGACCAAGGTCAAGAGACTTGCAGAGCCTGAGGAGGGAAGTGTGACCTGAGAACTCATAAAGGCTAGTGGGAACACTGATTTCATGAATTTGTCTGGTCAGAGTAGAAAAGCCTACTGTGCCACATGGAAAACCTCTAGCTCCTCCTCTGACTCCAACCCAGGAGGAGCCAGAAAAGATGGAAAGTCAGAGAGAAGACTAAACACAGAATGGAAGGCAGCCATACCCCATCTGCCTTCTTCAGGATTTCCATGGCAACCAGCCTAACCAAGGAAGTGAAGAAACCCAACTGAGATCAAGATCAATGCTCCCATTACTATAAGAGACTAGGGATGGTAATTTTCAAATTGCAATTGCATTTTTTGAAAAAAAAGTGGGGGCCCTAGGATCTCTTCTCACTTCAGGGGTGCCCCAAAAGTTCAGGAGTCTCATTGAAGGGTGGAGAAGAGCTGTACCTCCTAATTCACTTTAAAGAGACAGAGTAAGAGTGTCAGTACATTTGCTTTGTAATTCTATTTCAACAGTTCTTCTTGTCCAAGACACTAGTTGCACTGGCTTTCTATCTAAATAGTAGAAAGGAGAGAGAGAGAGAGAGAGAGAAGAAATGAAAAAGAAAAATCAAAGAAAAATAAACACATGAAAATGTTGTAGTGTTATTTGGAGTTGAGTGAGAGATGGATAGATTTTATTTACTGCCATAGTCTCCTTGCAATAATTTTGTGTATCTTACCATTAAATCAGATAACTAATTTTATATGTATTTCCCCCTCTGTGCAAAAGACCCAAACCTTTGTTTTAGGACAAAGCATGTGGATTTATTAAAGGAAACTTTCAACAAATTCGTGAGACAAATAAAAATGGAAAAATTTTGGCTACTAAGGGACTTGAATAATGACTTAATTCCAAAATTCCCAAGTTTGGGATCAATGTGACCTCTGTACCTGACATTACAGACTCAGTAGATTAGACCAAGACTTCTACATAGTGGACAAAAAATAATTGAACAATAAACTATTGGTGATCAAAAAAAAAAAAAAAAGGATTTAACAGGCAATTTCAACATCAGTTATTAGAATCAGTGTGGTACTTGTTAATGAGACCCAGGGAATACCCAGAGATAAGAGTGACAGAGATAACAGAGACAGAGAGCAAGTTTCTAGCTAAGCCCAAGTGTTAAAGAAACAGTTTTCTACTAACCTTCTGAATTTGCAGCAGTTTCACTAGAACACTAATGGGTCTTTCAAAGTATAAGCAAGAATATAAAAGTTGGGAACTCTCTACCTATAATAGGATTTTCAGGATAGTAAAGTATGTTACCTATTTCAATGGCAGTTGGTCATGTTGTAGGTAATTCATAAAAGTTCGTTCTCCTCTTCTCCCAAGCTCCTTCCTGTTCCCCAGCCCCCTTCATAAACATATGGGCACCTCACTGGGGTGGTTTGGCACCAGATGTCTCCTCATCTCTCTGCCTTCTTTATTCCATCTCAGACTCCTGGGTGAATCGCCATGCCTGATATGGTTGATTTCAAAGCCAAGTTTAGACGATGTGAATAATTAAAATCATGAAACTCAAACTCTCGAGTGAAATGTTTCTGAGTCCTGCACTCAGAGGAAACTTGAACACTGAATTGGACAAGAGAAGCCAAACCACAGCCAAACGAAAAAGGCTACAAATCCCAGCATTTTAGGTACCACAAAAAAATTAAGCACAGCAGGCAGAAAGGCAGCAAGTTTATCTTGTGTCTGAGCCAAGAAAGAGCCAGGAGGAAAATAAACAGACAAACAAAAATTCTCCAGCACAGTGTGGGGTTCAGCTAAGGTTTGGTGGGGGTCGGCTCAGCCTGTGAGGTGATTCCAACCAGGTGATGGACCAGATGAGGAATTGACAAGCATTTGAAGATACAACTTCACAAGGCCCTGTATTGTCCTCAAATACAATAGTAAATTAAAGGTCTAAGGAAAGACCCAGAATAGTTTGTGTAGGGTTCTGTGGTTTTCCTATGCCCGCACTCTTTAATTCTGCAAATGCATGTGCTGAAACCTTTGCAAAGTTTCCCTCCTATTAGGCATTTGGCCCTGTGGGAGCTGAGAGCTCCTTGCATCCAACCAGCACATCCACAGAAAAATATACACACACTTATCCACACAGATACACATGTCCATGGAGCCACAAGTTTACTCTAGCCATGTGTGGGTACACAGAGACATGTATGCATTCTAACACACATTCTGACATTATCTATGTACTGACCACACACTTGCATGGCACAAAACTCAAAAAGTATGTATGGAAATTTATCATTAAAAATAAATTCCCAAGAATTTTATAATGGGGTTAAAAATGGAATCTGAGGGAAAAAATCTGACCCATAGTCTTAAGTGTTTTTCCCCATTTGGTTCCATCCATTTTTACAGTAATTAGCACAATGACCCCTTGTTGGAACTGGAAAAATTCAAACATATAGGCTGAAGCTATCTTTATAAAAACACAACTCAAGCATGTGCATTGGAGTAGAAGAAATAAGGACTTTCTTATCTATTAATATCCCAAATATCTGATGCATCTTCTGCTTCTCGTGCCTCTAAAAAAGCATGAAACACATTTTATTCAGAAAGTCCATTATTTCCAGGAGTTAATAAAAGAAACAACAAAAGATAGATAGATGATAGATTATAGATAGAAGATAGATGACAGATAGATGATAAATAGAAGACAGATGATAGATGATGATGAAGATAGATAGATGATAGATAGATAGATAGATAGATAGATAGATAGATAAATGATAGATAGATGATAGGTGATAGATGATTGATAGATGATATAGATATGTTGAAAATCTTAGCATAATTGCCAATGATATTACTTCTTTAAAACAGTCAATGTCTGCTGTGTGGGTCACTATTTTAGTAAGTCTGTACAACATTTAAAGTAAAATACTCATGGGAACTGGAGAGGTGGCTCAGTGATTAAGAGCACTGGCTGCTTATGCAGAGGACCAGAGGTACACTACCCAACATCCACATGACAGCTAACAGCCAGTTCCAGGTGATCCTATTGCCCTCTTCTGGCCCCCACAGGCATTGCGTGCAGGTAGTGCACTTACATAAATGCAGATAAAACATTCATACACATCAAATTAAAAATTAATTAATTAAAGATAGATTAATCTTGGAGAACTCATTGGTCCAATATTCCTAGTGGCAGTTTTCTGCAGTCAGTGTGTGAGGAGCTGCCAGGTCTTTCCTCCAGAAATCCCCTGTCCACAAGCCTACACACTCTCCATCCCAAAGTATTTATTGTTGATACATTCACCAAGGATAAGGAAAGGGGATCTCTGTTTCCTTTAACTGGCAAGAGGTAACAGAAGTGAGTCACTCTGGAAACAAGAGGCTTCAAAGGCATGTTGGAGCAAGTCTGAAAATTCGGTTGGAACAAACTGTCCTTGCATTGATTAGACAGAGCTCCTGTGCCCTGTGCAGTGCAGAATAATTCCCTTGCCAGTTGAGAAAGCACATAAGTTGTGTGAGACTACAGCAAAACTTTATATGATTTTTAAAAACTATTACCAACATTTTGTTTTTCTTCCAGTTACTCAGCCAATATGAGCTATTGGGTTGGAAATACAGCAGAGCCTCTCATTTCAGGTTGGCAGTGGCGGCCTTGGGGTGTACCTGAGGAACTGCAGCAGCATGAAGCTCTTGGGCAGCGGGGAAGCAGAAAGTTTCTGCCTCAGTCTTGGGCTCCAGGGATCCCCTGCCTGGTATTCTGGAAGAAGAGGCTAATGCATTGCACACACCCCTGTCTTTCTCATGAGCTTATACAGGATATTATCAAACAGCACTGACTCATTCAGCTAGTCTTCAGTGCTGCTGCCTAGCCTATCATCAGTGAGATCTTTATTTCAGATGCTTAGCCTTGATGGGGTTTCAACACAGCCAACAAAGCCACAGCTTGACCGCAATCTCCCACATCTATATGTTTGGTCATAATTTCACGCCTGAGTTCCAAGCTTGTAGCTATAAATTTCTCCGGAACATCTTCAACTGTCATGTTCTTCAGGTAGTGCAAACTCAGCATATTAATGAACTGAAGCTATCTGCTTCTACTCTCCACCCACATTTTTATATTCTATAGAGCAAGATTCAGCCAACATGTTTCTGTGAAGATGTAAAAAAAAAAAAAAAAACAGCTTTTTAATTCTTTTTCTTTTTCCTTTTTATCTTTGAGGGACATACGGTCTTTGTCACAACTACCCAAATCTGATATTGTGGTATGAATGCAGAAATAGATAATTATGTTAATGAATGTGTGTTTCAATAAAACTTTGTTTATAAAAACAGTAGATTTCATCCTATGGGCTATGAACCAGCCATTCACACTTTAGCAAGAAAGTCCTGAGTCGTTTTGGAGCCTGCTTTTATCTCAATCGTCACACCTTCCAGGTATTCAGTAAGTTTTACAAGCTTCTACTTTTTATACACATCTCAAGTCTCTTTCCTTCCATCAAATTACTATTCCCTTGAGATCGATGATAGTAATTTGTGTTACTACCTATTTGTATCATTGGGCAGAGACAACTGTGCTAAAGAACCAGAAGCAAACACACTGTGTGACTGTGTCCTGTGGTCTCCTTTGCTTTTATTTCACAAATTCAGCAAATTTTGGTTGGATACCTGTTTTATACCACACACATTATACATGACTGAGGGGTCAGTGATGAAGTTGAAGATCTGTTCCTTCCCACACAGCTTCCATAAAGTAAAAGAGATATTACTTCAAAAATCTATAAAGTATTTCAAATAATCTCCCAAAGTGGCTTTCTTTTGTCCACACATTAGTATTCTTAAGTCAGGTGTGGTGGGTGGTGCACACCTTTAAGACTAGCCCTTAAGAGGCAGAAGCAGGAGGTTCTCTCTGAGATTGAGGTCAGCCTGGTCTGCATAACACTTTCCAGGCCAGCTGGGCCTAAAGAGAGACCCTGTCTCAAAAAGAGACAAAAGAAAGAAGGAAAGAAAGAGAGAAGGAAAGAGAGAAAGAGGAAGGAAGGAAGGAAGGAAGGAAGGAAGGAAGGAAGGAAGGAAGGAAGGAAGACTGACTCAAATCATAGGGCTTGTGAGGCCCCACTCCTCAGGGAGTGGCAGTTAACTGTTATTGGAGTAAGAAGAGTCATTATGTTCAGAGGTACAGTCACTGGTAAGGTATGCATGCTGCAGGAAATAGCTCCCCTACCCATGCTCAAGCAGGTCATCCTAATTAAACTCAGTGGATCGCAAAAAAGAAGATCTGAAAGTAACAGGGGGATGTGATGGGAAGAAGACCGGAGATGGCAAGGGTAGGAATGGGAAAAGAGAGGGCACTGGGGGACGACCACGGAAACACATTACATGCATAAAATTGGCAAAGAGTAAATAAAAATTGAATAAAAAGGAACCCCCAGGGCTGGAGAGATGGCTCAGTCATTAAGAGCACTTGTCGCTCTTCCAGAGTACTCTAGTTCAATTCCTAGCAACAATGTCTGGTGGCTCACAAGTGCCTATAACTCCAGCTCCTGGGGGAGCCAATGCCTCTGTCCTCCATAGGCACCTGCAATCATGTGCACATACCTGCCCCCCCCACATAAACACATGATTAAAAAATAAAATCTTTAAAAAATCTGAAAAAAGTGCTCCCAAATTAAAAACTAATTTAAAGACAGACTTTTCCAAACATATATATATGTATATGTAGTATATTTGAATATAAACCAGTGTTTAAATAATGAGTACCAAGACAAAACCATCCTACTTATCAAAACAACATCACAGTCTCTATAATAACCCTGTAACAATTTCTGGGACATGTGTTAAGGGATTTGAAGATATGCTGTTTTGCCTCTTAACATTTCTGAGTATTAAATCATAGTTTTCATTTGTGGGAGATGCTAAGTAAATTTAACTTATACAGAAAAGATCAGGGTATCATATTAATTATGAAGTTTATTTCTATTGTCACATTATAATTCCAGTAGAATACGAGGGTGAAAGATATATAATACCTCACAGCCACTTTTTATTTAAGGGTATACTGGAGCACATTTTAATTAGCAACTGAGATTCTCTGAGACATAATATCATACCATGTTAAGTAGAAACTGAGTATTTCCAGTGTAAAGAAGATAAAACCTTGGGGACTATAATCCTGCATTAAAGTACAAAGCTGGGATAAATACAATTAAATGTGATGTTTTTAGGTGTTGTTAAGGATAATGCATAATATGTAATATAATGGCATAATATATGTAAGTACTATAACTATGCAATGATAAGCATTATATGACCAGGCTTTACACTATATACATATAGATAGATATAGATATAATAAATAAATACAGAGATAGCTAGATATAGATATATATCCAGAATATTCTTTCTGGTATATTCTGTTATGATGATGATGATGATGATGATGATGATGATGATGATGATTTTTTTTGAGACAGGTTCTCCTTATAGGCCCAGCTGACCTGGAACTCACTATGTTGACCAGGCTGGCCTCAAACTCACAGAGATCAGCCTGCCTCTGCCTCCCAAGTGCTGGGATTAAAGGTGTGCGTCACCACACCCAGCAAAGAGGGTGCTGGATTCCCTTGGAACTGGAGTTTGCTTGGAACTGGAGCTATGCATGGTTGGTAGCTACCATGTGGGTGCTAGGAACCAAACCTGGGTCCTCTGCAAGAGCAACCAGTGCTCTTAGCCATTAAACCATTATTATATGTATATCTAGTTTTCTTTCTTTGTGAATACAGATAAAATAGCAGCAGCTTTTACTCTAAATATCCCTAAAATAAAGATTGTGGAAGACTCAGTTCAAGGCCAGTCCTCCCAGATATGCTGTTTGTAGAGAGACTTGCCTTCCCAGGGCTGCTGGGAGACACATGTGGAAGAGGCTGTGCAGCAGCCTCTTGGCGCTATTCCACAATGAGTCTATTGGTACTGGAGGAACCGACCTTGCTATCCTCCAAGACCTAATTTCTCTAATAGTCTAAGGTGAGTTTAATGAAGTCTTTATTTACAGAAGCATTGATGATTGGTGAGATTATCCTTTTCATTTAGACCCAAGTACCATGCAAGCTGATAACATGCTAATGCTCCAGTAGAAGAGGCGTTCATGAATGCAATGAAGTGCTTGCCCCAAGATATAAAGTTGTCCTCGAGTTCCAGATTGTTTTCCAGCATCCAGTGGTAGAGACTGAAGCAGGTAAGTTCACTGATAGACTTTGGAGACATCATGAATTCAAATCCTGCCTCCAGGATTTACTTGCTATGATGTCTAAATTAGCATGAGTAGTAGATTATATTGTGCAGTACATGCACTGATTGTTCACAGATGGAGCATCTTATCTGCTTCTTTCATGTCAGGATGGCCATGTGACTTGCTTCAGACAGTGGAATTGAGAGGAAGGAGCATGTGTCATTGCTTAATCTGCTTTAAAAGTTATAATTGTCCTAGTTACAATATTCCTGTGTCCATCAAGACCAAGCTAGGTTAGAAATAAGGGCAGCTCTGAGGGTCCCAGAGCAAAGAACTGCCATTAACCTGGAATGTGCACATCAGGTGAGAAGGAAATAAAGCTTTGCTGTAATAAGTCAGTGAGACCTGGGGTTGCTCGTTTCTGTAGCATAGCTTAGTCTATGTTGTTAGCATAGTGTTTATGAAGCTTTTCAGTTTGCCTCTCTGAAATATAAGGATGATGGAAAAATCGATTTTAAAAAACTGTTGGAATAAGTGAGTGAATTCTTGAAAACTACTTGAAACCAAGTCTGGCACAGGCTGAGTGTGTTAAATGAATATTACTATCATAACTGAACTATGCAGAAATTAGGAAAACAATGCTCATGATGTCTCAATGCATGTGTCACAATTATTTCCTAACACAGCAGTAACAATCATCAATAATGAGGAAGAACCCACTGCTAGGGTAATTTAGTAAGATAATTCCAAATCAGCTTTTACATAAGCTGTTTCATCCCTAAAATAACATGTGAGAGCAAGAGGTACTATAGCTGTACTAGAGTTAGGGAGCTGAGGCATTAGTTCCTCCTGAGCTTCAGTTTCCACGTCTGTAAGTAAGAATGTTACACTAGACAGCATCTGACGACTTGGCAATCTGTGCATCCAACGTCATTCTGGTAGAATATATTTCAGCTTACAAATGACACATTCAGAGAATGAAACAGTAGAAGGCTGCCCTGGAGTGCGTTTGTTTATTCTATTTCTGCAGTGGTGGGGGGATTTGAAATGCAGGTGTCCAAGCAAAGTTCTGGAACCCCGAAGGGCTCTGTACAATGCCTGGGAGATGCCCTCCTCTCACAGGCTCCCAGGCCTGACAGGAGATGGAAGGCAACCATCCAGGTCTTTGAATTCCAGCTTTGTCTGCCATCTGTGGCCATGTCTTCTGGGAACTCTGAATGATATATTTAACAAACATACTCCACTCATTTGTGTCCCCAAAGCAATGGTTTACGGGGAACAATCCAACACCTGCCATAGAGGGACAGATCAAACTAAAACAGCCTCTGACATCTCTAATTGATTTCATAGGCACCCTCGGAGAGTTTACACACTAGCTGTGTGGTGGTTTCAAGGCACACTTCCACTTAATTAGAGAGCTCCTCCCTCAAGGTTTTTATTTAAAAGAAATAAACATAATATATTGCCAAGTGTGTGGTGTAAAAGTGAATGGCTTCAGCAAAAGAATAAAAGCCATTGGTAATATAAATGGATAGTAATTTAGGAAAGCAGCTTCATAAACATAAACTTACAAATGACAGCAAAACAGTCCATTTCATGGACTGTACTCCAGGAAATTTATTTTTAAGAAATAATCTCTAAAAGTTTAAGGATCAGGTAGAAGAAATTAAATGCAAAATTAAGCCTATCATTTTCCATAACTGTGAAAAAATAGACAAATTTTAAAATTTCCAAATAGGAAAACAGTTCAATCCATTATGCCTACCCCATTAACTGAATTTGATAATGCAAATAAAATATAATTTTATATTCTCATAGGAAAATGCCTGTCACAAAAAATTTACAACAGGTTTGATTTATGAAAATGTTAAAAATGCAGGGCTGGAGAGATGGCTCAGCAGTTAAGAGCATCTAGTGCTCTTGCAGAGGACCTGGGTTCGATTCTCAGCACCCACATGGTGGCTAACAACTGTCTGTAACTACAGTTCCAGAGAAATCTGATGTCCTCTTCTGACTTCTGTGGGCATTGCACAACATGGGTGCATTAACACACATGCAGGTAATATGTTTACGCACATGAAAAATAAAAAATAAAATAAATAAAATGGCAGAAAATATTTTCTTGATTGATCTGTGCATGGGAACACTATTGAATATTCTATTTTAGGTAGAAAATATCTGAAGAAAGCCACATCATCCTAGACTTAAATTCAGTTTGTTGTTTCTATCCTCAGGACTTGCACTAAACTTATAGTCTCTGGGAGCAGGGGGTGGGGGTACATAGAACATTATAATCTTATTGCAGGTTTTTGAAAATATATTTGGTGCTTTTGGAAGCGAATGCATATTATTGTCTATGAATTTATTTGAACTTCCAGTTTAACCTCGCAGCAGTTTGAGGACTGTCCTAAACCCAGTGTCAAGGTAAAATGGTCATGCTTTGCAAAGTGTGGAACAATTTATTGTTTTCATTTTCACTTCTGAAGTCAAAGCTTGAATGAAAAGCCTAAGAAATATCAAACAGACAGAAGGAGGCATCAGGAAAAGTTAAGCTGGGCCATATGATCCTGGAGTGGCCATTAGACTCCATCACCTATGAAGGTGACTTTGGCCCAAGCAATTTCACTGACCATGACCACGGCATCCTCCCAGGCCATAGCTTCTCCAGGAGTTCTCGCTCAAGTCAGTGCTTGTCTCTTGTGACTCAAGACCCCTTTTTCCTGTTGTGTGTCAATTCTCACTTTCTGTCAAGTCTCAGTTTCAGTTTGAAGATGAGACTCCCACCCTCTCTGGCAAGAAGCCGGTAAGAGTCTTTGCAGGAATGTGCCCCTACAGGAAGCCTGCAACCAGCAGGGCAACACCAGTTCAGGTCTACTGAAATGTGTGAATACTGAGGAAGGCATGGCCTCCTGGGGGACCTCCAGGGACACAGAGGCAGGGTGAGGAGCCCATTCTTGCCCATGGCTTGTTTTTAAAACTTGGCCAAAGTCACTGGTGGTCCGTGAGCTTTGGTTTCTTCTTTCCTCAAAGGCTGATAATAAACCCCATTCCAGCCAAGTTGTCACATAATTGAGCAAGCTAACATATGCAAAGCATATGACACATGGCAGACACTCAGCAAGCAATATCTGTAATTATCATCTCAAGTATTTCATTTAGCAATCAGCCAATGCAATCTAACTCTTAATGTGAGAACTGACTCAGATGATAAAAAAATTGTCAGTTACAACATTGCTCGTTCTGGTTTTTCTCCCCCACACTCCCAGTGACTTCCATTAGCTAACTCTTAATATTATGCTAGAAATTGCACAGCAAGTAGGTAGAGAAAGGACAGAAGAAATAACAGAAGAGAAATTGGCTAGGTAGTTGATAATATATTCAATAAGAAGGCATATAACTTGGTTTCTCTGTTTTAAATGATCGTAAAACCAAATGAGTATCACTTTGTGTGTGTGTGTGTGTGTGCGCGCGTGTGTGTGCATGTTTGAATGTGTGTGTACATATGTGTGTGGGGGAGCCAGGAGTTGATGCTGAGGTGTCTTCCTCAGTCAATCTCCACCTTATTTTGAGACGCAGCCACTCACTGAACCTAGAGCTTTCCAATGCTGCTGGGTGGCTGGCTGAGCTCCAGGAATCTTGTCTCCATCTCCCCTGTGTTGGGACTATATACTCCTGCCACTGAACTCAGCTTTTACAAGGGTGCTGGGGGATCCACACTCAGGTCCTTACGCTTGCACAGTAAGCTCTCTACCAACTATGTCATCCTCCTAGCCCCATTAAGTGAATACTACTTTCTTTGCTGCTTGAAGATTGTTCTCATTGGTTTTGTGGCACTTAATGCTTTCAGATGTCCACTGAATTCTGGCATTTGAATATTAATTCTCAAGACACATAATTGACACATTCACTAGTTTTATAATGACGTATACTTGACTACCTGTCATCCAGCTGTCTTTAGGATGGTTGGAGCTAGGGGTTGGTCAGGTGCAAGTACTATTCCAAACATATTTCCACTAGTCAATTAGAATCAGAAGAAAGAGATGCCAAGAGAAAAAAAAGTTGGTTGGAATGGACAGTGGTGGCAGGCAGTAGCCATCAGTTCAATGTTAGAGCCATCAACGTCTTGATGACATGGCTACAAAACAGTGGCTAATAACAACGGGAGCCCAGTATTGCATGCTGTGGTGGGGTCGTCTAGCTGTGGTGCTGTGTGGTATGGTCTGAGGAGCTCAGATTTCTCAGTGTCTTTAAATCTTGTCTGTTCTCCAAACCTACTTCTTCAAGCTTCCATGAATCACAGAATTCTTTTTTCCTTTCTCCAGTTCATTGGATATTGTTCCTTAGAACCAAGAAGGATGTCCACACCATTTGTCTTTCCATGAGCCATTTCAAATGCTTTGTATCTTTATTCTTTGTGGGCCCTGCTACCACAGACACATTTATATACTGTGTCTATTATCTATCTCTCTACATATATATAATATATTATATAAATATGCATACTATATATAATATGTATTTATCTCTAATTAACTATGTAATTATATGTATTTATCTCTAGCTACATATCAAATTTTTGTTATCATTTATGCCTCCCTTTAAAAACCTGTCGATATTCAGCACTGTTGTAGGGAGGAGTTGAACAGAATGATGGAGTTTAGGGTTGGTAAAGATGCTTGTCACCGAACCTGATGACCTGAGTTCAGTCTCTGGGTTACACATAGTAGAAGGGGAGACCAACCCCTGAAAGTTGTCCTCTGGTCTGCATACCTGAGTGCACACATATACACATAAATAAATAAAATGTAATAAAAACTTTGAGAAGAGTGATGGATTCACATATGTTGGTGGTCATGCTTCTGCAGAACTAATAGGCTTTTTGGCCCTTTGTTTCTTCACTTGCATTGCAGGGTTTTATGCTGCTTATATGTTTAGACTTTTAAATTTATACTTATATATATATATCATGTCTAGTGTGTGCTAAGGTTTAATTTTGTACACTAGGGCTAGTGCCAAATTCTTCTAGGGCATTTAGAAAATAACTTTATCATACATTTGTAAATATAGCTCTCACAAGTTTGGGGTTGGTTTTGTTTAATTTTGTCAGAATTCAGCCATCATATGGTACCCACCAAGTGTGGTCACCCTGCCAGAAATGAACTACAGGCTTTTCCCAATAAATATACAAAAGCCACAATTCAAATCGTCTGAGCGACATGAAGATCCATATAGAAACTTCTAGCAATGCAAATAGCTTTAACACAGCGACAAAGAAGCTCTTCCCCTTTTTTCTGAGTTCTATCGTGCTCTATAAATTGAGAATTATCATCCATCTGTTCTATATATGAAAAGGTAGAACACCAACCTTGATTCTGTACTGTCTCTCAATTCCAGCCCCAGGGAATATTCCCTCTACATAGTCTCAGCTTTTGAGAGAGAGAGAGAGAGAGAGAGAGAGTTTACATCTGCTTATAAGAAGTATACCCAAATCAGAACCCAATGGCAACCTCTGGAGACACAAGTCAAGTCTGTTTTTAGTGGGAGGCCTTTCAGGTGTCAGGTGCCATGTTTTGTTGAGCTAAACTGGCCGGGTTAGCTAGCTGATTTAGCATGCTAAAACAGCTCATCCAAATCTAGATCTGGGGGCAAGGAGGAGGAAGTATTTATAAGCTACATTCTCTGATCAGCATTCTCAGCATAAGAGCATTATTTTGATCTCCCCCTCTTTGTCTCAGCTGGTTTCATATGCCATGAGTGTGTGTAAGTATGCACACCTGCCCAGGGAGGTTTGGAAGAGGTACAGTGAAAGATGGAATTAATATTAAACCCTGGATATGTAGGAGACTTCCAAACTGACACAACAGAACAGGCAAGTTCAATGTGTCCTCCCTTCTTTCCTGTCAAAAAATGTATTCTTTTGGTGAATCATTTGGACTACAAATAGCTTTCATCATTCAACCTTTGCATAGCATCTACTGTGTAGCAGCTTCTGACGCTAACAGGAGCACAGTCCCTCAGAATGCAAAGTTGAGCATGGGTGGCAAGGGATGGATGGGGCTGGGAGAAAGGAACAGCCACATCATGAAGGATCTTAGAGAAAGTGCCATCTACCTCTGACATCAAATCTGTGACATATAACACAGTTCCAGACCCTCAGACCTATGAGACTTCATAAATGTCACCTAGAGGCCAGTCAGTATGAGACAGAAGTCAAATATAAACCCCTGGGTCCCACCATCACCAATTAAGAAACCTCCACTTTCATAAAATTTCTTCTGAAGGAAGTTCTAAAAAACAGGCTCATCTCATTTTTTTTTTTACAATTGCAACTATGGATCTATAACAATGTCATTAAAGGTTGCCCTACAAAGAGCTAGCTACCATTAAAGATTCAAAGTATTCCTTATGAAAGTGTCCATCTCTATTTGCATCATTCCAAGATTTCTGTACTTTCTTTAAATCAAGTTAAATACAACCCAGAGCTGTCATTGGCCAGGGCTCCAAGAAGCCCATCACAGTGGTGAGGGGTGTCTTCTCTTCCCACGGGTCATGTTAGTATCTGGGTGCCTTCGTGGATGCCTCTCAGAGGAATGCTCTCTAGTTTCCAGACTACTATCATTAATGTCTAAACCTGAGACAACTCCCTGAATTCCAGCCATTTCCATGCCCTCAGCAGGATATAGAACTCTTTGTCATTTCAGCACCCACAATCCTACCTTATTTTATTTTTATTTATTTGTTTTTGTTTCTTTTTTTCCTCTACCTCTCTTTCCTCCTCTTGCTGGTTCCCTTCCTCTCCCTAATCTCTACTCTGCTTTCATAACAGGTATTCCAACACTCCCTCTTGCTTTTCCCCCCTCCTCCCTTTAGACCCCCCCACAGTCCTCTCTCTACTTTTATTTAAGTTAATTTCACTTAAATATATATTTAAATCCGGATTCTACACACAAGAAAAAAATGTGGTGTTTGTCTTTCTCTGATTTGTTTTGCTTACTATAGTGATCTCCAGTTCCATCCATTTTCCTGAAACTGTCTTCATGTCAGTCTTCTTTCCAGCTGGGAACTGTGTATATGTATCCCATTTTCTTTCCCATTTTGTCTGTTGATAGATATCTAGGCTAGTTCCATATGTTGGCTACTGTGAACAGTGCAGCAATAAACAGATGTCTAAATATCTCTATGATATGCTGAAAATCCTTTAGGTCTATACCTAGAAGTATTATAGCTGGATCAGATGATAGCTCTGTATTTAGTTTTCTAATGAACCTCCATACTGCAGAATCCTACCTTCTATATATATCATGCAGCCAATCTGTCACAGCTTTGGTCATTTCCCCAGAAAGCAAACCAGAGCATATCCCAAGGCTGGGCTAATCAGTGGCCTTGAACTCTTTATCATCTCTGAGGTGCTTTCCCTGCTCTCTGTTCACATCTTCCATCTCTTCCCTCCATCAAGGACTTTTATCACAGTGCTTCCAGTGAAGGCTTTGGCACCAGTGAAAATGTCATAAAGTATGAAATGACTCAGAGCCCTCCTTCTGTGCATCAAGCAGGTGAGAGAACACATAGGGATTATAACCACTGAAGACACTGTCATGCCATGCATGGCTCTGCTTTGACATCTCAGTATAAAGTGACAGTAGTCTTGTTAGTGCTGATTCCTCTTCCTAGAAAACAATAATTTTGAATAACTGAAGAAATTACCGTGCTCAGTGTTTAGTCACCCCAAGGACTCGTGACTTTTTTAAAAACAGGGACAAAGGTTCTCCATCCAAGGGCAACCTTCACAGCCACTGCCCAGGAGGAAGCAGAGCAGGGAACCATAGGCAGGACCCCTCTGTGAGGGAAGAGTCTTCCCTCTCCTGACTAGGCTCCAGCTAAACTTCATGACACCAGATGACTCTCAAAGTCTCATAGCCTTGGTGAGGAGTTAGCCATCTGGGATCTGGGTCTTCTGAATTCATCATAGTTGGAAAAAGGATGGGTTGAAAATTGTCCCACCACAGAAGTATAAAGCCAAGAAATACTCAAAAAGTCCAATTAGTAACCAAAATCAAGCTGACCATGATGGTGTATACATGTACCCCAGTACTTGGGACAGGTGTGTAAACATTAGGAGGCAAAGTGTGTTCCAGGGCAGCCCGGGCTACATGAAACCTCTCAAAGAGCCCAACATAATAAATAAATAAATAAATAAATAAATAAATAAATAAATAAATAAATAAATAAATAATAAATAAATAATAAAATCAAAACACAAATACAAATTGCATCAAGAAGAGGAAATCAGGTACAGAAAGTGCCAAACTAGTGCACCAAGATTTCTTCCTGTCTTTCTGCACAAGGGGATGGACTGGTAGAGATTGCTGCAGCAACAGGATCCTGATAGGAATGGGGACACGGACACAGCCAGCACATCCCAGTCCTGTTGGCTTGAGATTCAGTGTGTATCTTGACCTGACATCGTACTTCCTACCCCAATTACTGCTGGTGGGGGTATGCCACCTGGAGAGTCTGACCACTTTGTTGGTGGTTTATAGCCACTGATTTCAATTTCAATGCGTAATTGTACCTGATTTCCTGAAATTATAAGATTGGGCTTTTCATTTTTATTTTATTTATGTGAATGCACCTCTGTGTGTGTGTGTGTGTGTCTCCTCAGGTAGTGTGTGTGTGTGTGTGTGTGCATGTGCGTGTGTGTGTGTGTGTGTGTGTGTGTGTGTGTGTGTGTGTGTGTGTGCTCACGTATATTTGGATGCTTGTGGAAGCCAGAAGAGGGAGTCAGATCCTCCAGAGTTGGCGTTATACACCATAGTAAGCTGCCATGTGGGTGCTGAGAACCAAACTCTAGTTCTCTGCAAGAGCACCAAATGCTCTTAACCGCTGAGCCATCTCTCCAGCCCTGAGTTCGGACTTTCTTTCTTCATTGCCATGGCAACAGTAGACAGTAGCAAAAGCTTAGGTGAGTAGACTGGCTCTGCAAAGCCAAACTGGCCCTGGGTGTGTTGCTGTTAAGACTGAGGACCAAGGAGTTTGGGGGAGTAGACATTCCACCTTGGCCCTCACACAAAGCTACTGTCTCAAACCAGCTTCAGTGATGCCGGAAGTGGTTTCAGTTCTCCATCCACTGAGGCTTTTATCTGGGTTCAGAATGATTCAGACTTGAGGCCACAGAGAGGTATGCTATTCATTAGTTACCCTGAAAACCTTAACTATGGCAGGAAGCACCCTGCATTGAATTGGACCATCAGTAATAAGAGAGGCATGTAAAGTATTCAACCACTGGGGACACAGCCTCTGGCCAGAGACATGCCCTTCCCTCCTGATGATGTGCACGAGAGCAGTCACAGCAACCTAGCACAGATGACTGTCCTGTAGTTCCTAGCTATGTCCCAGCTCATCCACAAATGGGAGCTACCCTATCATCACTCCACCAACCACTCAGGCTGGGGATGTAGAGTGTTTGCCTAGCATGCCTGAGTCCCTAGGTTCAGTTTCTGGCACCCTATAAATTGGATGTGGAAGCACAAGTCTGTAATTCCAGTACTCAGGAAGTAGAAGCCGGAGGACAAGAAGTTCAAGGGTATCCTCAGCTACATAGTGAGTTCAAGGTCAGCTGCAACAGCATGAGATGGTGCATAAAAATTATAGCCTTCTGTCATCAGTTTCCATGGGGAAGGATGTTTAAATACATCAGTACTAGAAAGGACCCATGATTTCCTAAGACACGGAAGAAATTCAGATTTATTAGCATATATCCCTGTATGCAAAAAACTAAATCTATTGTCCTATTAGATCTTTAAAATATATCCAGGAAGTAAACTTTCTCTCCCCTTTTACAAATGAGAGATGGTTCTGTGGTTAAGAACACTTGGTACTCTTGCAGAGGACTTGAATTTGGTTCCCAGAACTTATTTCAGGTGGCTCATAGCTACCCAGCTCAGGGGGAATCTGACATCCTCTTCTGAACTCTGTGGGTACCTGCATTCATGTGCACATACTTATACACAGACACATACATACACACACATATTTTTTGTTTAAAATAATAAAAATAAATATTTAAAAATTGATTTGGGTAACTTGCACAACACCATCTTTTCTAAATGATGGTGCTGAGGAGGGGTACCCAGTATCCCAATTCCCAATCAAGTGGACTTTTCGAAGACCATTTCCAGAGATCTTACGCTCCTTTTGATGTCTACATTCAGGTGAGCTAGCAAGAAGCATTCTGCCATCCTGATTCATACTCACCCATTATAGCAATATCCTAATTATAGCCAAGAGCCTGGGAAACATGTGGACCAAGTACCAATCATCAAATCAAAACGGGAGCTTATTATGTCTCTCCCAAGGAAGGAGAGAGTGTGATTATATGGCTGCCTATTTAGTCTTCAAACCCCATTTTGAAAATTGCCTTTGAAATTGGCTTGCAGAGTACTTTTAGAAAAACCCCAAAGTGCCGCAGCTTCAGCTGAGGTTTCCAGCAGGACACAGACAGGCAGCAAGACAGGTCTCTGTGGCCAGCCTTCCCACTCATGGGGCTTGTGCCAAGCAGTTCATTCGTGGTCTGCTAGGGGAACAGTGACTCATGATATAATTGCATTATTTCAATCTCTGGAACCACAGGAATACACGATTTTAGAAAAGAAAAGACAGGGTGCCCAACAGAGAGAGTTCTTTGAGCAACAGTATAGATTCTGGCTGACATCCAATTAAAGGCAATCAGATAATCCCAAGAAGGTTGTTACATCTACCCTGGGGGCTCAGAGTATCCAATTTTTCATGATACCTCAAACCAGGTTTAAGATGGGAGAATTAGAAGCCTTGGAAAAATGATTCATTTATTTATCCTATGTTTTCAGAAAACATGCCTGTCCTAGCTTCTGTAAAAACTGAGATTGTAATCAATGATACAGATGAAGAATATAATTTTTGTTCAGAGTGCCTAATAAATAGGGGTTATTCAACAAATATTGAATAAGACAATGCTCTTAAAAGATGTATTAGATGCATTAATAAATGAATATTGTTTTACTGCTAAGAGGATTATATTCATAGTAATAAACAAGGTAGATGCTTTGGTTTGGTGCTACTGGAGTACAGTGTTTTGGAAAAAACTACTGAAAGGAAAGACCATTTGACCTGGGGTTTGAAGGATAAATAGAAGTTGTGTAAATCTGTAAGATGTAGAAAAGAAATCCAGGCAGAAAAAAAAAAAAAGCAAATGAGCATGGTGTGTTTGTGTGGTCACCAACATCCCCGTGACTTGGGATTGCATGTATGGTAGTGTGTGAGAAGTGCAGAGACAGAAGCTGGAGAGACCAGCAGGGACATTCTGCCAGTGTGAACAGCCTGACTTATTCTGCAACCAGTGGGGAAGGGCAGTATCCTGCTCAAATTGTGTTCAGGAATGTGGCTTTGAAGTAAATGTGTGTGACTCAGCTGAATCCACTAGCATCTCCAGGAGCCAAGCTCAGCCCTCTCCCAGTGCTGGTGGGTGGGCTTAGTGTCTCTGTGCAGGAAGACCACCCACCTGGTGGCCTGGTACACATCTACTTCCATGGGATGTGTCTAAGTCCCACAGCATGGGTAAAGCTTGTTTAGGAATCTGGAAGGCAAAGTCCTCCCATCATTGCACTCACACTTTTGGGCTTTCCCCCCCATTGGATCTGCATTCTTAAAAATGTGTGGTCACAGAAATCCTTCTCTACAGCTTCTTTGAAAAAGTCACCTCTGACATTCCTTTCTCTGATTGACAGACAACTGTATTTATACTTCAATGCCCAGTTCAAATGCTACCAGACATTTTGGTTAACAAACATGCCACAGGCTGACACATTTCTAGCCCAAATCTAGAGCGGAAAGCAGCCATTTTCATGTGAGCCTTGTGTTGGACTCTCCAATCAGCCGTTTTGTGCTCCTTCCCTCTAGACTCTACACCAATGAATCTCTTCACCAAACCTCCATGATACCACCTTACCCATTGATCTGCTGAAACCTGGGTTAAAGGTAGAAAGGAGGAGGAGCAAAGGGCAGAAAGAATGGAATCGGATGGAATGAACTAGAACAAAATAGAACAGTACAAATGCAAGCAATAGCAATCATTTATTCAGTGTTATTTCTAAACCAATCACTGTTTAGAGGATTGTTTTCATAGACAGCAACAGACAGTCTCCAGTCAGAGAGCTGCAGGAAGCAGAAAAATCACTGGCAAGGGAGGTGCCCTTGGTTCTTGTCTCGTCCTTCCCTTAGCACATAGGGCTAAGCTCACATTTCTGCCCAGGCATGCTCTCTGATTGTCTTCCCTCCACCTACAGTTTTGTTCCCAATACTTTTTAAAAAATATTTTATTTATTATTTTTATTTTATGTGTATGAGTGTATTGCCTGCATGTATGTGAGTGCATCCGGGACATGCCATGTTGCAGAGGTCAGAAGAGGGCGTTGGATTCCCCTGGAACTGGAGTGAAAGATGGTTTGTAGCCACTATGTGGGTGCTGGGAATCGAACCCGGGTCCTCTGCTAGAGCAGTCAGTGCTCTTAACCACTGAGCTGTCTCTCCAGCTTAGCACTCATTTTATACTGAGCTCACAATGCTAAGATCTGGGGACACAATCATGATGTACTTTCTGAGTTTCTGCCCTTAGAGACCTCAAGAAGGGAAGCAAAGCAGCGAGGAGGGGGCTGTGATGAAAAGGCAGGAGGCGTGGCAGCATGCAGCCATGCAGGCATGTCACGTCCTAGGGACATGATCACACAGTTTAGAAGCAGCCTCAGTGATGCCATCAGTACAACTGTAAGTTCCATCGTCATTTATAACGACTATGTATAATAGTCTTAATGAAGAGAGAAGCTGTGTCTTTATTTTAATGAAATTTAATTAAATTCCCGGCAAGTGTAATCTCTTCTGTGTGTAAACTTAGCCAATTCAAGATAAGAATTCAGTTAACTTGGTTGTTTTCTTCCTCTTTTTATTTTCCTTCCTCTATTGGCATGACTAAATTGGAATACGAGGACATATGACTCACTTTTCTTTTTGCTGTAACAAAATGCCTGACAAAAGCAACTTAGGGGATAGGTTTATTATGGTTCACAACTTGAGGGTATAGTCCATCATGGCGAGGAAGACAGGGCAGCAGGAGCTTGAGGTCACATTATATCTGCTGTCCGGAAGCAGAGAGCGATGAATTCAGTCTCATTTCCACCCAGTCCAGGACCTCAGCCCTTGAAATGCTGCCACTAACATCTGAGACATGTCTTCCATCCTCAGTGAACCCAATCTAGAAAATCCCTTGCAGATATGTCCAGAAGTTTGTCTCCTAGGCAGTTCTGGAGACTTTCAAGATGAAGGTGAATATTAACCATCACAGAGGGATGCATTGGGATGTTGTCCAACATTGGTGTGAAGCTATGTCTGAGCCACAGCTAAGCTTCATTCCTTCCCTTCTTCTCCCATCACCCACCTGTTATCATCCCAAGCCCACTTCTATCACATCTGAGTTCCTCCTGTCTTCTGTTTATCTTTCAGAGCACCAAACTCAGTTTCCAACTTCTCTGCTTTTAGAAGGAAACAGCCAATCTTTCTTCTTCTTTTTTTTTTTTTTTTTTAAATTTGGGGATGGGCACGTGCATGCATGCTTGTGTTCCAATGCCATGGTGTATTGTGGAGGTCAGAGGGCAACTTCAGGGGTTGATGCTCAGTTTCCACCATGTAGGCCCCAGGATCAAACTCTGGTCATTGGGCCTGGTGGCAAGTGTTTTAACCTCACTTAGATGTCTTACCAGATGCCTGTAGTCTCTCTTCTTAATGAGAACCCCTTCGGTTTTTGATGCACAGAAGCTAATCTTTCCTTTGTCCTTTTATTTCCCTTTCATCCTAGGTATAGGGCCTTAGATTTGAATAGCCAATGGTCCCATGAACATGTTTTAAATCATCAAATGCCAGTTGATTCCTCCAAAGGTGAACTCTGCAAAAATACAGGAGTCGAGGAAGTTCTTTAAAACAAACTCTTCTGTTTTCCTTTGAGGTTCTGCTACATGTAAAAAGATTAGGTCCCAAACCCACTCTCTTCCCCTGAACCATACAGTCATCAAAAATGAAACTGCCATTTTTGTGGGAGGATTTAAACTCTTGGTTGGCTGATTTGCTTGCTTGGTTGCCCCACCTTCCTAGGTGAGAAAAGCCACATGAATTATTGGAAGCAAATTTGCCTGCAGATCCTCACTAAGGGTGATAATGCCCTGGATCCTACATTGACTACTTTTCGTCTTTTCAGTTCTTCCTGTTATGCTTTTATCATTAGAAATTCAAGAGATAAAGGCTGAGCAATACACAGCTTTAATCCTAACATTTAGGAGGCAGAGGCAGGCCGATATCTGTGAGTTCGAGGCCAGCCGAGTCTACCTAGTGAGTTCCAGGACTGGTGGAGCTACAGGAAGACCCGTCTCAAAAAAACAAAAAAAAACAAAAAAAAAACCCAAAGTTCAGTCCTTTTTGCATGACACAGGTGCACTTACACACGTGCAAGAAATATACTAATACAAATAAAGTAAAAAAAATAATAAAATATAAAAAGAAAGAAATTCAAGATATATACAGATATTTACACCTCTTTTCTTCTCTTAGCATATAGAAAACGGAAAGTTAGATCTCTTCTAACTAAGAGCTTTTTTTCCAGATACCTTTCTTCCCAATATGCTAAATATCAGTCAACGACACAGGAGAATTCAAGACATTTCTGTAGTTCATTCTACTTTTATTTTTAAAACAAGAAAGGTGACTGCTCTCCTGACACTGCCTCTCCCATCACAGGCAACCTTCTGAATATGACCATTAATTGAATATCAAGAAGGTTGCTGCTTGCCTCCCCGACCAGCTTATCCCACATTCCACTGAGCAAGGTACATCAAGTGTGGGCTTCTGAGTACAACAGTGAGAGAGAAGCATTCAGCAGGTAATGCCAAAGCCAAGGGATTCAGTATAATGCAGCCCACAACAACTCAGCCAGGTTGTCGAGACTTTTGCCAAAACACTAAACACTCTTTGGAAAAATGTATATATCACACAAGACTACATCAGCCATCATGCTAACACAGATAGGGAAAAGGCTCACAAGGCCTCAACCCTAGTTGAAGAACTACAGATAGTCAGTGACTGCTGAGGGAGAGTCAGTTTTCTTCAGTGACAAGCCTCCCAATAGGTCACCCAAGCCTAAGTGGTCATGTCTAAGCTCATGCACACACAGACAACACTAATTGGAATCTGTTGGTTGTGTGTATATGTGCATAAAATAATTATAGAAGAAAAGGACATAAATTTGAGAAGGAGATGTGTTAGGGGGACCTGGGAGGAATTGGAGGGGGAGAAGGAGGGATAGAAATGATGTAAATACAGTGTACTCGTATATGAAATTTTCATAAAATGTTCATGAATTTAAAAAATTGAACAACAACAAAATACAAAGTGTATGAAGTATGGGTTGCTGATGATGGGCAGCAAGAGGGTAAGGAACTTTGCTGAGATCTGTGGAGACGTGTTCGAAAGCCTAATTTGCTGGATACATGGATACCCAAGCTCTACAAGCCTCTCCCAAGAGGAAGTTTAATGGCCAGTCCAACTCTTTACTGAAGAAATAGGGACACATCTTACATGTAGTGAACAAAAGTCAGCTGCATTCCTAAAGCATATGGTCCCTATCACTCACCATCCCTCTTTTCCAGACTTGTGCTAGGCTATAAATGTTTTTGAAAAAGATTCCAGATAAACACAGCCTTGTGTTTGGTGGGAGTTCAGAGTCCCTTTAATGGATGATGAACAAATTATTTCCTTGTTCAGTCACACAAAACTTGCTAGCGGTGCTCACATTTCAAGACGGAAAAGTACAAGGTGTGCAAGTGCTCACCCTCGGCTTTGACGTTCGCCCTCTAAACAGTAAAATTTTGTAACGCACCTGCACAGAGGTACTCTTGGGATTGCTTATGCGGAATAGAGCAGCCTTGATGCTCTGTTTTGAGCCAGAGGCCCAGAACATTCGGTTGCCCCTCAGACCCATGCATGGCCCTTTCAGTCCTTTCAAAAAGGAAACAGAGGGCAGAGGTGATGGCAGAGCAGTTTTGCATTTACAATCCCATGCATCAATTGGGAGCACTAACATTATAGCACTAAACCCATTTTACACAGAATTCCTTCAGAGTCATACAGCTGGGGTTATGAATTTAGAACCTAAATTCAAATTCAGAAGTCAAACATCTACTATGCACCATGTCCAAAAAGTCTTGCCAGTAGAAGCAAGGGAGGCAGACTAGGGATTATTTCTCAAGGCTTAATCACCATCAGGAGTATTGGGACTTCCTCAGGTTTTGAAAGATGGTCTTTTGTAGAGTGCTTGGTGCTTTTGAAGTGAAGCTGAGCTAATGGAAAGCACTGGCTTTGTTTTGAAAAAATATTTTTTGTTTGGAACTTATAAAGTCCAGCTTTTTCAAATAAAATGGTCAGTTTGCAACACTTTTGCTTGGCTGTAATGACCTGCCTCCAATAGCAGCAGCACAGAGCATGCTGGGAAGAGGCACAGTTCCACGGAATGTCCAGTGACCCAGGGTTGCCTTTGTTACTGCTAAGACCCGCTGCTATTGAGACTTAAAAGGAATCAGTCTCCTTCCAAACCTAACGATAATTGAAAGGGGACCCAGTTTTAGACTGCTGTGGTCTGGTGTTGGGTTGGCAGGTTCTGACCTCTTTCAAAAATAAAGTGAATGGGGCAAGCACGTATTGGCAGAGAGACTATGATAGACCAGACATTCAGTGATGGAATGTACAGACTGATGAAACTCTATCTTAATAGTATGCTGTAAGAGAAGACCCTTTAGACTCATTTTTTAAAAATGCACGTGTGTTGGGTGGTATGTATATAGAAAACTGTGTGTGTGTGTGTGTGTGTGTGTGTGTGTGTGTGTGTCTGTGTGTTGAGGCCAGAGGACAACCTCAGGTGTCATCCTCAGGAACTACAGTCCACCTCCTTTGAGACATGGTCTCTGATTGACCTGGAGCTCAGCAATTAGTCTAGATTAGCTAGCCAGCTAGCCCAGCCATCCTGCCTCCCCAGCACTGAGGTTCCAAGCATGCATCATCACAACATGGACTCTAGGGACCAAAATCAGCTTGCAGGCAAGCATTTTACTAACTGAGCCATCTCCCCAGTCCCTTACCTGGCTTTTTAAGGATGATGGTGATAATATTGAGAGAGAAAAACTAAATGATTCAAGGCCCCACACCTAGAACACAGGTGACCTGATTGTAAATTTCAGCACATGTGCGTAATGTTAAAGGTTTAATTTTTCAAAAGAGATCATCTGAAACTTGTATAACATATCTACAAACATTGATCACAGAATATATGTATATGTGTGTGGCATGTATATACATATACATTTATTTCTAAAAGTTTAGATAGTTCAAAATATTTAAAAATTATGAAAGAAATTATCTATCCAGAAAGTCCAACTGTAGTGTTGTCATCCTCCACGTACAAAAGGTTTTTAGGTATTATATTATATATATGTATATATACATATATATAAATTTTATTATTGCTTTTTGAGATAGGGTTTCCCTATAACCCTACCTGGTCTGGAACTTGCTATGTAGACCAGGTTGGCCTCTATCTCACTGAGATCCACCTGCCTCTGCCTCCTGAGTGCTGGGATTAAAGGTGTGTGCCACCATACCGGCTTTTTTTTATGCAAAGATACGTACATGAAAATAATTTCGCAGGATGCAACCTTGTCTACCCCGTGAGATCTCTCCTGTATTGATTTGCTTAAAAGCATTCTTAGTGTATCAGAACATTGCCAATCTTTTCTCTCAGGGATGGGAAATAGCTGGCAGGCACTTGCTTCTTGTCAGTTCCAAAATTAGAATGGATTACTTTCAGAATCAGATAAAAGTAAAAGCAAATGCAAAAAGGCTGGGCAATGCTTTGATAAGCCACTGGATAAAACATGACAGCAAAATGGCTGCTTCCCCCCTCACTCCCCATAGACTAGAAGCTAACACGTCCAATGAGGGTCTTTAAATTTTTTCAGCACTTTCCCAGTGTTCTCGAGTAAGCCAGCATTTCATGCTTACAGAATGAAGAATATGTTTAAAACCCTTTTTGAAGGTACAATTTAAAAATGCTTTCTTTTTCCTGATCAGAGCTAAGATGGCTCTCTTTGTCTCCTCTATGGGATCAAACCATAGCATGGCTATTTTTATCTAGAGACATCGCCACAACCAGTTCAACTCAGCCACACTGTGTATGTTCAGTGTCTTAAGACTCTTTTTCTGATGGTTCAATGATTGGGAAAACCCCAATTTCTAAGGTAAATGGAATGCACATGTCTTAGCCATGTCTCTTCGATCATTTCCCTTTGAAGTGGGCTAGCCACCGAGCCGAACGTCAGGGATCTCTCCTAACGCTGACTTGGTCTCCCTCAATCACTTACTGTGGTCGGCTGGTGGTTGAAACACAGGCAGCACATGAAGGGTGCGAGGAGATGCACTCCTTCAGCATGTTCCAACGAAGAAGCAACTTTGTCCCAGGCACGAGGGAGACATGGAGCCTTGAGCCAAGGTTTCTGCTGATGAGTAGCTTGTAGTCGACCAGGAGACATGAATAAACAAATAAATGGCATGTGACAGACTTAATTAGAAAGCTAGATGAGCGCTGTGAGCCCACAGCCAGAGTTGGAACAATGGAGGAAAACCTCCTGTGGCCTTTCTATAAACACTGGAAATGTCTGGCAGCCAGCCCCCTCCGTCTCTCCCACACCATCTGTCCCTCAGTGTCACATCATCTTGTATTTCGCCGTCTTATTTTACTGTACTGGGGCTTCAGGATTGGGGACACTTTGTGTCTCTCCATCCCTGATAGATGTCTATCATCCAAAGCTAAGCTTGTCTCTGGGCCACTCTGAGCAGTGGTACCACCACTATTTCTGTCCAGGAGCTGCTTGAGGACAGCCACCAGCATGGAATGAGAGGACTGAAGCTCTAATTCCTTAGCAAGCCCCATGCTGTTTGTCTCCATGAGTTCCAGGTTGTTTTTTTGTTTTTGTTTTTTATTTTTTTAGCATGGTGTTGATGAGGAGACTGTCAAACATAAGGAAAAAGCAAGTTAAAATGCCCATGTTGTGGTTACCCATTATGATATCACTGTTCCGTGGTTTCCTAGATGTCCAGATGGACTTACATTCATTTTTCTAAACCCCTAATACAATTTTAAAATGAAGCTAGATTGCAAAAAATGTGTGCTGTGTTTTAAGTATCTTCATATAATAAATCAATGTCTCCGAGACAGATTGCTATGTTACCCTGTTAGTCACAGGATAATTCCAGCATTTAAAAAAAAAAGTAAAAACAAGTATTACATTGCACTTTGGACAGCATGTTCCAGCAAAGGGGCATAAATTAAAAATTTCACAATAAATAACTTGACTTAATTCTGTAGGTAATCTCATTTGAAGAAAATGTCTCCAGTCTCAGTTTGCCTACATGATGTCCAGGCTCAGTAGTCCCCATGTCCTCCATCTCTACCTCATCCTATTCACTGGAAACTTCCTGACACATAGTAACTACTTCCCAAAAGGCTAATACAGAAATGCTAAATAAAGGCAGAAATGAGGGAATGAATGAAGAAAGTAAGAAAAAGAGGGCCCAGGGGTTTGGAGAGGTAACAATGTATCAGAAGCTTGATTGTGGGAAGATAAATAGTTTTCCAGCTCATCAGACAGGTGTGCCAAGGTATGGTATTGACAAGTGGAACTAAATGTTCTGGGAACCACATCAAGATACAGATAATGCAAGGGGCAGAGTGTGAGAGATGGCACAGGGCCAGGTCTCACAGGGCTGGGGGAAGAGTGTGCAAAGTAGAAGCAGCACTGAAGGCCTTGAAACCAAAGGGCAGATGGGATTTGATTTGCCTTGTAAATCACTTTGACCCCAGTGTCAAGCAGGGACCACCAAGACTTTGGCACATCTGACCCTCTACAGGTTCTTATAAGCCAAAGCCTTATTGGTACGCAGCCATATTCACTTGTTTCTGTGTTGTCTGGGCTGCATCAAGTTTGGGTACAGGGAAAGCAGATAGGAGCTTTGGTTTTCACACGGCTGTGTTTCAGGCTCCTTGGGGATATTTAGGTCCTGCCTTCAGGAAATAGGACAGCCAAGCCGGAAGCAGTGTGGGACGCAGGTTTTGGAGCGTTTGGTATGTCATAGGAAGGTAAGAGGGGACGAGAAGAGCTGTGTGCCAGAATGGCTCTGGGTCTTGGGGAGCTCACCAGAGGTACACAGAGGCTGGAAGAGTCCAGAGCCTTGTGGAAGGTTGGGTTCTGCACCGAGACTAACTGGAGACCAGAAGGAGCCTGCTGTGTCCCAGCTCCAAGGATCTCATTCCCATTTCTACTATGAAATGACCCCATCTGGAGACTTTCCTGTGTAGCATTTCTCTGCCCCCAGTCCACATCAAACTCATAGCACACACAGAATGGCTTCAAAGCAAACCACAGTGACAGACAGATATTTTCTCTTTCCAGCTGGTCAAATTGTTTCCACTGCGCTTCTGCTTCATCAACGCCCAACTAAAGAAATTTCTATGCCTCTACTTCCAGAGACATTTCACTGGACCCCTCTCTCTGAGATCATCATCATAACCCAAGGCTTAGAAGAATCATATACATGAGACCTATGTGCCTACATATGAGGCATGTATCATGTGTAACTATATATAGTATGTATCATATGGGATACCTGACAAATCCATGTCCAAGAGGGGAAGGAGTTAGGAAACTCAATAAGTTTAGGACAAAGCTAAAAACATCTTGTCTCCCCACTCCAGTCCTAGAGTTTACTCGAGCTCTAATTCCTCATTGATGACCCAACCACAAACATCTACTGTCTTGATGTGGCTTTTGAAAGCCATCCCTCTCCCCTTCCATATCTTCTGCTGAAGCTTGCCCTGGCCCAGGATGGTATCATGCAGGCACCTGTGCAAGCGTGGCATTAAGGTTGTAAGAAAACTTGAGCACTCTGGCCTCCCACCTGCCCTGACTCCTCTCCTCTGAGGTGCCTTGAGTTCTAGGTGGTAGGGACAGCTATGGTCGTCTGGATCTCCTTGAGCATCTCCATCTCCCCAGGCTGGAGATTTGCATGATTTCTCTTCTCTGACCCCAACATGGAGCAAGGCAGTGATCACCTTGTGATCAGAAAGTTCAACTTTCTTCCAGTTGAACTGTTCCAGGTTTAGGTGCCTGTGTCTCTCACACAAACCCACACATTCCAGCAAGTTTTTATCACATTGAAAGTCATCTTTCGATAGCATCTCACTGATACCTGCCTTTTGATTTATTCCAAGTGTAGGTGGGGATCAGGGAGGTTATCCACTTTTCAGAACAAACAGGGAAGCAGGAATTTCCAAAACAGAAACTGGCAGCATCTCTGTGTAAGACCTTGAGAGGAGGCAATTGGCACTGATGCGGCCTGCATGGTAATTTATGTGAGATTCACGTGCCTTACCCTTCCAGAGACGAGGAAGTCAAGTCCAAAGCTGAGAGTATTGTGTTTGGCTGGGGAATGGTACTGTCTCAATCTACCTCTGGCCTGCCTTTCCAGCTTCATATGCTGTGACTGACTGATCCACACCCAAATCCAAGTTACCCTCAGACGTGATCCAAACCTTCCAGTTACCAGGTCTTTGTTCATTTAGGTCTTCCACAAGTCTGTTCTCCATTTTAGTTTGAACCTGAGTGTGATGGGTCTTCACCCAAAACTGAAGGAGACACGAGGAAGAAGAGGCTAACTGACGTCACCAACTCTGGGCCTGTATTACTTTTCTATGGTTAACAGAACAAAGAACCGTAGTTCGGCAGTTAAAAACAACAGAAATATGTTCTTTCACACTCTGGACATCGTAAGTCTGAAAACTAGGGATTGGCAGGACCACACTGGACTCAGAATCCTTCCTTGCCTCTTCAGAACTTCTGGAGATGCTGGGAAGCCTTCCCGTATTGAGATAAATACACCAGGCAGAGATGGTGCGGTGGCACACACCTGCAAGCTCAGCACTAAGGGAGAGAGGCAAGAGGCTCAGAAATTCAAGGTCATTTCTGACTACATAGAATGTTCAAGTCCAGCTCAGGCAATGAGAAACTCTGTCTCAAACTAAAAACAACAAACAAACAAATAACAATAACAAAAACCATGCAGGTCCCTGGTCTTGTTGGTATAGCCAAATAATCCCAGTTACTCAGAGGCTGAGGCAAATGAATTGCAAATTCTATGCCTGCCTGTGTTACACAGTGAGTTCAAGGCCAGCTTGCTCAGCTTAGTGAGACCCTGTTTTAAAATAAAAATATCAAAAATGACTGAAGATGTAGCTCGAATAATAACAAATTAATTAATTTTTAAAAAGATTCCAGATTAAGCATCCAGTCTATTGATCTCACCTCAACTTGATTGTATATGTAAAAAACCTCATTTTCAAATAAGAATCATATTCACTGATATGAAGGATAGAATTTAAATGTATACATCTTTTAGGAAAATACAATTCAGTCTATAACAAATTTGTTTACCTTCAATAATATCCTAGGAGAATGATCCCTGATACCTCAACCCAAAAGGACTGCTCCTTCCTCTACTCTCCCAGGAACCATCTCCATATTTACTTGTGTCTAATTCTACTTTATAGATGTGGTAGTTGGGAGAAGGTGAGCAAGAGAAATGGGTGGTACAAAAAGACAGTGTTCATTTGAACCCTACTTTAGGCTTCGCATAGCCTGTCACCAGCTACTTTCAAATTCATTCTTTCACCTCACTCTGATCCTAGGACACCTCTGCCAGAATCCACGGTTGGATGGAGGCCTGGGCATAATTCTACTCAGCATGCTGGCCATGAAACCCTGTGGGCATTTCATGGTAAACATCTCAAGTGCCTGGCAGACCAGAAGTGGCTTCCCAGTGACTTCTATGGATGCTGCTGAAGATGGACTCTCAAGGGTGGCAGGTGATTGGGCTGGGTCATAGCTCCATGCAGAAATTCAGTTGAAAGTTTCTGCCTGCTTTTTACATTTTCCTACATTTCTAACCCAGACCATAGTGCCAAGATGGATATCTGCAGCCATACTGTCAATACCAAAGAAAGTTTGAGGAGTCTGGCTGTCCCTTCAGAGAGCAGCAGCAAGCAACTTGGGGTGAATTCTATACACCGAAGTGGCCTCCAAGATACAGCTATTATTTTAGTCCAGGCCACAGGGCAGGAAGACAATATTTAGAATATAGAATGAGATCCACCTGTGTTACAAACCGCAGCTCTATCCCTTAGAGTCTGACCACAGAGTCACAGGAGTCTCTCTACCTATGAGATCAGTATTGACAACAGGCTCTGTGGTGAATGCCTTGCTGTGTTAGTGAAAAGCAACTTGTGGCCCAGGACAGGCATTCCAGAGTCAGGCAGCCAAAGTTCAAATGCAGACCATCAACTTGGAAACAAAAGGCGAATCACTTGACTTATCTAGTTTAGTTTCCCCTACTTACTGCTGTTAGTGAGGTTAACTGTTTTTATTTCCTATGGCTGTCCTCACAAATAACCATAAGCTCAGCGACTTAAACACACAAGCTGATTTGCTTACAGTTTTGGAGGTCAGAAATCTAAAGTCAGTTCTACTTTGCTGAAGCTGAGGTTACAGGGGGCTGTGATCCCTCCAGAGACTCTGGAGAGGATCTATTTCCCAGTCATTTTCAAAGCTCTATTTCTGGGATCCTAGCCACTTGGCCCATCTTCCAAGCTAATAGCATAGCGTAGCACCTGCAGATCTTTATGCTTTTGTTGTTCTATGACTTGTAGCCTTTTGTGTCAAATATGACTTTGCCTCCGTCTTATAAAGATTACCATGATTAGAGACTGGAATATCACTCAGTAAAATGCTTGCTGTGCCAGTGTGAGAAGCTGAATTTGTATCACCCGCACCCATGTAAAAAGCTGGGAGTGGCAGTATGTGTCTGTCATCCCACCACTGTGGTGACAGAAATAGGTGGATTCCTGAGTTCAACTGGGCAACTAGCTGAGCTTCAGGTTCAGTAAGAGACTGTCTTAAAAACTAAGATGGAGAACATTGGGTGTGGTGGCAAGTTTAATCCCAGTACTTGGGAGGCAGAGGTAGGCAGATCTCTATGAGACTGAGGCCAGCCTGGTCCGCATAGTGAGTTCCAGATGGGCTGGGACTAGGGAGACTCTGTAAAAAAAATCAATAAAAATCAGAAAAATAATAAGATAGTGATTGAGGAAGACATTTGGCTTTGGTCTCTTGTTTCCATATATATGTGGCCTTGTACATGTGCACTCACACACACACACACACACACACACACACACACACACATAGCTAAATGATAAAACAGAGACTCACATGATTGCACTTAGGGCCCACTAAGATCATCCAGATTAACCTCCCTGTCTCCAAATCCTTACTTATCATATCTGTGAAGTCTCTTTTGCTATACAAGGTGACAGCTGCTGATTCCAATAATTAGACCCTGGCTGTGTTAGAGAAAATGTGTTGAGCAGCTTAGCATGGACAAATCCTTCAAAATTGCCCTTTCCTTTCCTGAATGGGAAGGGGCAGAGGCCACTCAGGGATATCCATTGGCATCTATTTACTATTTCTCTCTTAACACTCAGACACACTAGCATATTTAACTATGAACATCTATTAGTAAACACCTCGGGAAGCAATTCTCATGATTTGATTCCATAACTCATTTCAAGAGTCCTAAGTACAATGCTTGTAATAAACTAAGAGCTCAGCAAATGCAATCTATTAATATTGTTATTAACTATGAGATGGTACCTGAGGGGCCTAAACTGTGTTCTCCCTTGTTTAATTACACCAAAGATGAAAGACTCCATGACTTCAGGCTGCCTCTCTGCTGTTTCTCCACGAACAGCACCAACATATCTGGGTCCTTGCCCTCTTAAGTACCAGTCCACTGCATTTGCCTCAACTTCCTTCTTTCTGGATATGATCTCACTTATGACTTCCCACATTGAGGACTCAATCTCCCAGCCAGAAAGCTAAGTTAACATGCCATTCATCAGTCCCCAGTTTGTCCAAAAAATAGATCATGCTTCCAACTTCTTCATCCACATAGGATGTGCTGTGTTCAAGAATGTGCTGGATGCTTCCAATTGTCTGAGAATTGGCCCAAGCATCATAAGCCTAGAGTATGCACATTGGAGCCAGGCTCTGGCAGCTGCAAGAAGTTGCCTTCTGGATGATCCACTTCTCTGAGTTGATTGGCTGCTCCTGGATGAGGGCCTCAGGCCATCCACATCCATGTGAGCTGACTGTGAACTTAAACAGGCTAAGACAACAGCCTTCTCAGAAAAGCAACATGATGCACCCTTATGGATTCCTCAGTATAAAGAGGATAGGACCAGACTTTCCTCAGAGCTGGTGGCCTGTTAGTCTATGATATTTCACCCTTCTGTTATTCCTTCATTTTTATTTTTCCATCTGATACTTCACAGTGCTAAACTGGGTCAGAAGCTGTGATGACTAATTTTTGGCTGTCAACTTGACTGGATCTGGAATTAACTGAAATGAGAGAGACTTCCTTGATTGGATTATTTGAAACTGAAAGATCCACCCTAAATATGGGCATGACCTTCTGATGGCTCTGGGTATAAAAGATCATGGCAGAAGTGAGCTTTTGTTTTTTGCCTGCTTGCCTTCTCCCACTGGTGAGTTCATCTCGTTGCTGTGGCATTCCTTCACTGAGAATAGAACCAACTTCTTCAGACTCCAACATAGACTGAAGACTACACGGCCATTGTTGGACTACTCGGACACTATCCTGTAAGATAATGGAATGAATATATATATATATATATATATATATATATGTGTGTGTGTGTGTG
>NW_008356473.1:2527272-2537314 GCF_000622305.1 Nannospalax galili | reverse complement strand
GTGTGTGTGTGTGTGTGTTCAATTCTGTTTCTTTAGGAAACCTTAACCAATACAGAAGTCTAGGAGGCTCTGGAAATCCAGTCAGTGATAACAGCTACTGCTTATTATATACTATGTAGAGGGCCTACATCAACCATCAACTGGAATAAAATGCAGAAAATGAGGCTTACATACATTAAGTAACTTAAATATGGTGTTGTCAACTCTTCCGCTTAAGATGTCTAAGTCTTATTATTTCCTTGTGCTCTTATACTGCTTGTGAATGGAAAAAAAACCTGTTCTGAAAAGGTTCAGTGCAGTGGAAGCCTGTCACATAATGAATAATTGCATCTTCCTAGAGTCCGCACAAGATGGTAGGAATATGGGAGACAGAAGGCTTCTCTCCAAAATCAAGAGGAGAGCAAGTATCATACAGGGAGAATACCTGCCTCAACTGCTCATGGGGCAGATGGACAAACTGAGTCACTGAGGAAGACAAACTATTCCAGTGATTATATAGAAGAATAGGGGTTCAGTCTACTGTTCGTGTGCCTAGTATATACAAGCTCTTCTCCAAGGCCCCTCCCCATTGCCAGAAACCACAAAAGGGAAGAGGCAGGATTAAAGTTGTCAGATTTAGCAAAAACAAAGCAAAACAAAACAAAAAACCCACCTCAAATCAACTTGAAGTTCAGTTAAACAACGAATATAATTTTATGTGTGCATATATCTTGATAGGTATATAGATATGTTTCCAAGCAATATTTGGGAGCATACTTCTATAAAAATGTATTGTGTACATGAAATTCAAATTTAACTAAATATTTTATTCTTCAGTTCTGTTAGGATGGATCTACTTAGCAGTTAGGGTTTTATAAAGGATTTTTAAGCTAAGCTGGCCCAGATTGAGGGTGAAGGACTTCCACCCTTTGGCTGACTTCCAACTGAGTGCGTGAAAATCAGAGAAATGGTTCAAGGAGTCAGAGTGAGAAGAAGACAAAAGAGAGACCTGGATTTTGCACCATGGGACTTCGCAGATCCCAAATACTTAGAAGGACACTTTTGCTCACACAAGAATCATTCCAGAAAAGGGAGGTGAAGGGCTTGAGTCAATGAAGAGTGCGTCCACAGGAGCCGAGGAGGCAGGGGGCTCTTCCCGGCCAGGCCCTGCAGAAGATGGGGCTGGAGAGAAGTAGCTCTCTCAAGAAGAGGCCCATAAATGGATGGTACAGTGGTGGCTGACAATGTCAACAGGAGGAATATTCACAAATGCCTCTTGCATTTTTGGTTCTTCATGCTAGCTGTGGCCGTGTCTGGTCGCTTGCTATAGCAGCAAAAGAAAACACCAAGATTTGGTTTTAGGATTTCAAATCACAGCATCACTATGTCACAACCACATAACCTGGGCATATTTATGGAGCATTTCTGAATTTAGTTTCACCCTTTACAAAATGGGATTCACAAAGCTATTGTTCAAATCAGATAAGAAGGCAAGAGTATAACTTTGTAAAGTGCTGGTATAAAAGAAAGGAGTGTTGTTTTCTATGGCCTCTGGCTCCTCATTAAAATATCAGGACCTTCAATCCCTTTTGTGTATCAAGCCTTCTGTTGTATTATTATCATTTGTCCCTCTAGCTGGAAAATGGGATAACTGAATGATCTGAGGTCATACAGGAGTAATATCTTCTCAGTACTTGATCTTCCGCATCATCTGGGGGAGTGTTTTGACTCTGAGCAGTACACATATGAAGCAGTATGAAATCATTTCCTATAGCAGGGTGTTTCTGAAATGGTACCTTGGTATATGATCTTTTTGGGGATGAGGTCAAGTAAGGATTACTGGTATTAAGAAGTAATTATGGCTGGGCAAGGTGGCGCATGCCTTTAATCCCAGCACTTGGGAGGCAGTGGCAGGCAGATCTCTGTGCGTTCAAGGCCAGCCTGGTCTACATAGTGAGTTCCAGGACAGTTGGGGCTACAGGAAGACCCTGCCTCAAAAAGTCCAAAAAAAAGTAATTATGTGGAAAGACAGAGTTAGAGGTCCAGACAATGGGGAACGAAGAAAGAAGAAGGGAGGATGAAAAGTGAGGACAGGAAGGAGAAGTGTTCATTCGAGATGCTGCGAACTCTCTTCCTCCAAATAGGCACCTTTGGACACCGAGGCAAAGTAGTTTGAGCTTCCTGAAGTATTTTCTTGATGTACAAAAAGAAAGACCCTGTTTTCAGATGAATTGAGTTAATTGGCAGAAAATATTGGACAAAAGATTATACTTATGAAATGTTTCTATGGTAGGCTTGCTACGTTCTCATTAACCATCTTCCTTGAATCTGAAGTGATTCTGAAGCTACTAACATACTAATTATTAGCTATGTTTTAAGATGAAGTTCAAGTAGATCATTAATATTGCCAGTACAGTTGGTTCCATGTCTTTGGATTCAAGGGATCCATGTCTTTGGATTCAATCACTTGTGAATCAAATTTTTATTGCATCTTTATTGTACATAAGCAGATTATTTCCTTGTGTCATCCCTTAAACCATGTAGAACAACAGCTATTCATCTAATATTTACATTGCACTAAGGACTCTAGAGATGATGTAAAGAGGAGGATATGTGTTGATTATATATAAATAAATAAATTCGAGAACCAATCTCCTAGTGATTCTGAATGATGATTTATCATTTGGTGAGTAAATGGCACAGATAATCACTATTAGGTCAATCACAGTCTTTCTTGGTGCCAGGACCCACCAAGTACCTGCTGTAGGCTGGCCCTTTGATTATGTACTAAAAAAAGTAAGGTCAGTGAACCAGACCTGGCATCTTCCTTCGAGAAGCCCACAGGCTTTGGGGAAAGATATTATGCTAAAGATATATTATGCTAAAGATAAAATGAGATAAATAACCAAGTTCTAAGAGTGTAAAACTGAAGGGAAATGACAAATGGGGTACCAAGTGTCTCTCTGTGAAGGATCATGTAGGTAGAGACTTAATGTGTCAATCCAATTTAGCCAGACCCAAAGTGAGACACTTCAGGGGCATATCTGCAAACCCTAAAACACAAGACCCCTGGGACTCAGTATAGGCACAACGTAGTTTTTCAAGAGGGAAAGTGGCACAGAACAAGGTGAATTACACAGAAAGTAGCTTGGTGGTCTTGCATCTTGATTTCACCTAAGAATCACTGATACGGATGTGTGAAAAAGCAACTGTGCCCATATGCCACTGGTAGAGACCAGAGGAACTGGGCTGAAATTGGATTTGGACAAAAGAATTTTAAAAGTCTCCTAGACGAATCTAATATGGAAACAGAGTTGAGGACCTTCGGGGCTAGACCTCTTAGATAAGCAAAGGATGTTTCCATTTCTTCTCATGGGGAGGCAGCAAACAGTGTTAAGGAAGAGGTGAGGCAACAGCTGCTTTGCATCTTTTTAGAGTCCGTTGGGTTACAATAGGAAGATGGGAAGTGAAGAGGCAAGGGAACAGGATTATAATAGCCCAAGGATGAAATGTGGAGGCTCAAACAAGGGCCACAGCAAGAGAAGATGGAGAGCTATGAAAAGAAAGCTCTGGCTAACACTGAGGAGTCCCCAAGCTGAGCAGAGGACTCTGGGAGAGTTGACAGCAACTGACACTGGAGGAGCATTCATGTATCTAGTGCAAACCTGAAGTCAAGCTCGCCCCATCCCACTCTGGATTTCACAGTGTATCTCCCATTCTGTCAATTGAGTTAGGAGTGTTTGGCCTTGGCTAATAGAGATAGGAATGGCTTATTCATTCTACAAATCAGATTTGGGGTTTATTATTTATTGTTATTATTGGTACTTCTGCTGGTATTTGTTTTCTATTTTTCTTCCAAGAACCCCTAGAATCTGCTTTGTACCCAGAAAGAACTCCAAAGAAGTCATAACTTTCTGCTTTTCAAAGGTTTATAATGGGACCCCACCAGGTACAGCCCATATATTTGCTAGATACTCTAGAAATGCTAAGAAACTTGTTTTGCCTGTAACTACCCTTTATAAAAGCCTGCATTTATCTTTTGTAAGTAAGATAATCAGTCAGAAAGTCTCTGTGTGTTACAATTCCATAGATATTTGTGCTGGCTAGCAAGTTACAAAAATAATGGAGTATGTCTCCTAAAGATGACTTAATTTCACAAATGAGTTGTACCCAAGTAAACATTTACTTCAAAATGCAGTTTTGTTGAAAAACCTCTCAGAATACTTTCATTTGGCCTGCATGATGCATAGGCTGTGTAGTTATTAAGTCATTATTCAAGGGGTGATTGTTTTTAAATAAAGAAAAACACATGCTTTCAATGTATCCAACACTTTAGAGCTGCTTACTTGTTAAGACTTGAGATGACTGAAATTGCCTTGATTCCTGGCATTTATCTTTAGTTTATACATGCATATGCATACGCATGTACGCGCACACACACACACACACACACACACACACACACATACACACACTCCATAAGCAAGTTTTAAATAATTCCATGATCTCTTCTACCTCCTGTACTTTTTTTAGCTTAAATATTTTTTCTTTTATTACTACAATTTTTACTAGAGCCATTTGTAATGCTTTCTACAGAAAGAATAACAGGCAATTCAGTGTTTCCTCTCCAGGGTTGATCAGGTTTTTTAATACTTAATCATTAGGAAAAGTTTGTTTTTAGTTTTACATTTTCTTAGTAATATCATAATTGTTAAAGGTTGTTACCAAAATTAGGGAAGCCACATTTTTGAGGGGGCATTGTTTTATTTTTTTATGAGTGAGCTAAAACTTTTAGGCCATTTTGGCATGTTCCAGCTTCTGACTCTGTACATTTCAAATGTAGACATTCGTGTGTTCACAAAGTTTACCATAATGTAGATACATTCATTAGATAACATCAACATTCTGGAAGCTGTTCTCACACCTAGATATCTTCAGATAGCAACACACAGAACTGACTTCAGAAGACAAACACAAACCCACTGAGACGGAGGTAAACAAATCCCAAGGATAACTTACTTTTTTCAACTTTAAAAAAATTTATTGAGAGTTTCATACATGCATATAAGGTGTTTTGAACAAATCCACACTCCCTCCCTCCCCTCCAACTCCTCCCACATCTCCCCATCACTTTTTCCTGAACAACTTCCTGTACTCTGTTTTCTTGATGGGGCTTTTTTGCTACTCTAACATTCCCCCCTCTGAAGAGGTAACCCTAAAATCTTTTAGGACTTAGATAAGAGCTCCCAAAAACTTTTGACATCAGAGTATGTTGCTAAGAGGCCCAAGGACATTTTGATTTTTTAGCCAAGAAACTGGCTACTTTTCTTTTACCTCCTGTACTTTATGACTCCAAGTCTGGGCAATTACCCCTTAGATGGATTTTTGCAACCGACTTTCACTTCTAGTTACTCCTTTCCTCTTCCTCCTCCTCCTCCTCCTCCTCCCCCTCCTCCTTCTCTTCCTCTTCTGTCACTTTGGGGGGGAATTATTTTTCAATCCATTATTTGTACAACAGTTAAGTAAGCTTTGTACAAATTACACGGTTGATAATGATTTACTTAGTACTGTCCAGTGACTTCTCAAGATACTTAGAATGAATTCTAAACTCCGTACCATGGGCACAGAAGCCCCTGAGACTCAGCTGTTGCGATCCTTTCCCACTACATGGGCCACCATTTCTTGAAGCTCTATGTCCTAGTTGGGCTGAGCAGTCCTCTCTGCCCTCGTGACCCACACAGGGATTCTTTACCCCAGCAGCCCTACAGTCACTCTCCTCCTCTCAAGATCACTCTCTGGATCTTTCAGGGCTGACCCATCCTTCAACCTCAAGCAGCACCACCTCTGCATGCTCCCTTTGCTCTACATTCTGCAACAAAACCCCATTTTACTTTCTTCAGAACGTCAACTTCTCATAGACTAAATCTAGCTTGCTTTTAGGTTGCTTTTTTATTATTTCACTTTTTCCCCTTTGAAAGGATAGATAAAGCTAATATTCCCATGAAAGGAAAGCTCTGGCTTGGCTTGCTTACAGCAGCATATCCTCAGAGCTTAGAATAATCAGTGGTCCATCACCAATGTTCAGTAATGTTTACTGAATGAATGAATTTTTGATTGAATTAAAACTCATTTATTTTAAAAATTAAATTGAAAATAAAATATATCAACCTGGGACGAATACAATAGTAGGAATGCAGGCTGCCTCTCCCCATTTCATTGTCATGGGATCCTGATGGCCTCCCTCTCTCCCTCTCTGGCTCCCTCACTCCAGTTCATTCTCCAGTATGCAAGGACTTCTCAGTCCTTCAAGGATAAAACATTGACTTCTTTAAAATACTTACAAAGAACTGCACATTCTGGCTCCAGCTGAACTCTCAGAGCATCATCTCTGCCCATAAGCATCCTTCACTCTGAAAACAGCAGTGTGCGAGTCACCTAGTTTGGATTTTATTAACTGGCTATTCTCCCTGCCATCTGGCTCATTATCCATGCCTTGCTAGCTTCAATCCTTTGTCAAGGCTCAGCCCAGATGACTTCTCTAGAAATCTTTGCTGTTTCCTCACTTTCCCTTCTCCCCCAGGTTTCTGGGCTGGTGGTGCCTCATGGGCCCCATGGCTTACCTCCAGCTCCATCCTAGGACCCTGCCCAGTCCAATTGTTTTTGCCTTTTTCTAGCTTTTTTTTCATTGCCAGACCAGAAACTCCAGAAAACAGTCTGACTTACCTGTTTTATCACCATCAGCATCTGACATAATATACAATCATTACAGAATAAATAATTGAATTAATATATAGAATGAAATCCCCAGCAACACAGAAGAGGGCACTGACTACAGAGGAAGTCATACTGAGGAAACTTCTAGAAATAAGAAATACTTATTTATGCCTAGTAATTTATGAGCAATTCTGACTCCAAAGATCTAAAAACTAGAAGACTTGTCTTCACTTATGAGGTAGCAAAGCATCATTTACCCTTTTTAGTGTCTTTATTTATTCTACTTAGTGTGAATATTGATGTTTTTACTACACAGCAGTAGTGCAATAGACTTCAAGATGCTGCCATGGACCACATTAGAGACAGTTTACAATATATACTTCATAAATTACTTAATTAAAATTCAAACAGTTTAGGACTTCAAAACGCATCCAGGATTTTAGAAAAGAGACGTAATCCAGAAGTTGAACTATCTCAAAGAACACATAGCAGGCCCCCAGGCAGAGCTACACAGGAAGGAACGGAATGTGCAAGAAGAAAATCAGCCAGCATACTTAAGAATGGTAATATGTTTGAAGTCATCTGATGGCAGAATCTTTACATTCATAGTAAGAAAATAGAAAGATGTTCCAAGCCTGATGTGCCAGGCTAAGACGTCTGAACTTTATTCTATAGGCAATGGAAGCCTGCAAGGGATTTTTGACAGACAAGTAAGGACAGGTAAAGCACTCACGATGTTCTGGAAGCATCCTGTACTCACCTTAGTTGTCATGAGCTTGACATCTGAAAAGTAGAGATTATTTAGCTTTCATCTGAGCTTTCATCTGAAAAGTAGAGATTAGTTAGAATGAAAATCAAGAGTAAGAATGGTCATATTTTCTTTTTCATCATTTAATTAGTTAATTTGTGTTGGGGGGGCGCATATGGAATGTGGAAGTCAAAGAACTTAACTGGAGCTGGTTCTTTGATTTCACCATGTAGGGCCTAGGGATTGGACTCAGGATGTCGGGCTTGTCAGCAAGCATGTTTACCCGATGAGCCATCTTGTTGGTTGGCCCATGAGAAACATTTTCTGAAATGTAAAGATCTTTAAGATATAGGCAAATTTACTGACTGATAATTGAAACTGAAGGATGAACGTAGTAAGGCAGGTTTTAGGAGCTGTATTTCCTCATGGTACATTTATGGGATAATGTCTAATAACCAGATGGCAATGTGTTTCTAGAATGGGCAATAGCTAGAGACAGGAATTAACAACTGTGCAAAGAGCTGAAAGTGGAGGGCACTGGAGTCAAGGCATTATGTCTGAAAGAAACTGCAGAATTAGCCACACAAATGCCCATCTAAATACCCACAGTCAGTAACTTCCCTTTTCATTTATATGAACTGCAGCATTTGTGTTTCCAAATCTCAGTTTCTTTAGAGAAAGAGATGAAGAAATAAGTTTGAAAAAATTAAATCTTGGAGATCACATGTTATCACAAAGCAAGAACACTGAGCTGGGTGAGCCCTTCATGCAGAGGGCCTGTTGCTCAGTTATTTGCGTTTTATTGAAAAAAGATACTTCAGGAAGTCACTGGCTAATAAAGACGCTGTTGGAATTTGGGTCTGGATTTTCTCTAATGAAAGTGTGATGACTTATTTTGATTCTGAGATATTTTTTCCCCATATTCTGCCATTTTTTCCTTATAAACAGCATTCTTGAGAACACACTGACATTTTTTAAATATTTTATTTATTATTTTTATTTTTTATGTGTATGCGTGTATTGCCTGTGTGTAGATAAGTGCACCCATGTCATGCAGTGCCCACAGAGGACAGAAGAGACTGTAGGATCCCTTGGAACTGGAGTTACAGACAGTTGTTAACTACCATGTGTGTGCTGGGATAAGAACACACTGACATTTTACAGATTATAATAATAGAAGAATTATGACATACCAAGTCTCACTTACTTTATAGACAGAGACTGAGATTCAGAGACAGGGGAAATATCCTACCCATCATCATACCTTTAGTCAGTGTAGGAATAGGGTCTGAAAACCAGCCATTTATACAATGACAGAATCTATTGTGTGCTAGAGATGATACAAACCTGGTCAGAAGGAAGCAAGATGATTCCAAAATCCTTTGCCCGAAGTCAACTTGAGCAAATATTCCTATATCCCTGTATCTTTCAGCTTTGCCTGGTAACACACAGCCTCCAGTAGAGTTGATCCTGCCAGTCAAATTTTAGCCATCTTCTATCAGCCTCTCCCCTTCCAGGTGCCCGCTCCTCCCAGCTCGAGGAGCAACACCATATCGGAGCATAATCCCTTGTAGGACAAGGGTGGGAATGGGGACAATGAGAAAAATCCCAGAGTGTTTTCATCCATTACAGCCGATCTTCCTAAAGCAAGAGATTCTAGATAGGCTGACTAGATCTCAGTAGATGAACTTGCACTGAGGGATGTTTGGGGGATACTAACTTGACAAAATAAGACAAGACAAATGACAGAATGTATGAATTCCATGGGGGGGCAGGTATGTGAGGGTGCCAGTGGGGAAGGGGGTATAAAGATGATTAAGATTGAATGAGGTGTTCTGTATGAAATACACAAAAATTCAATAAAAAAACCAAGATGTGCCCTTAGGTACCACTTTCTTCCCCAGCTTTACTGAGGTGTAATGGACAAGTAAAGTAGCCTGTTACACACCTACACATTGGAAAATAATGACTACAGTTAAGCTAATTATCATTCTTACCATATTTCTATTTTTGTCTTGTGGTAAAAACATTTAAAAACTGCTTTCAGAAAAGTTCAAGTACAGTTGGTTGAATGCTCGCCTAGCATGCAAAAATCCCTGGGTTTGACCCCCAGCACCAAATAAACCTGGTATGTTGATGCACTCCTGTAGTCCCAACAGCTAGGACGTGGAGGCAAGAGAGTCAAGAGTTCTAGATAATCTTTGTCTATAGTGAATTCGAAGCCATCCTGGGACATATGAGACCCTGTCTTAAAAAAATAAAATAAACAAAAGGAAAATTCCAATGCACCATGTTAAGTCCAGTCATTGCACTGCACACTGGACTCCAGAGTTTATTCATCCTGCATTATTAAAACTTGATATCTTTGGACCACCTCCCCTCTCCTACCTCTAAGACCCTACCAACCACTCTTTACTGTGTTTTTGGATCCAGTGTTTTTTGTTAGTTTTTATTTTGTGTATATTTGTTGTACAAAGCAGTGGGTTCCATAATGACAGTTTCAATCAAGTATATCATTAACTTTGACCATATCATCCCTGTTCCCAAATCCCCACCCACTATTTACCTTCTTTTTTTCCAAATAGTTCTTCTTCTTTCATG
>NW_008356473.1:2504874-2527170 GCF_000622305.1 Nannospalax galili | reverse complement strand
AGTTTTTTTCTCTGTCTTTGATTTTGAGTGTTGTTGTATTTGTGTGTGTGTGTGTGTGTGTGTGTGTGTGTGTGTGTGTGTGTGATACATATAGGCTCTACATAGGAAAGAAAATGTACTTTATGTCTTTCTGGGCCCTGATCATTTTCCTTATATAATGATTCTACTTCCATCCATTTTCTTACAATGCCAGTAATTTCATTCTTTAGGAATGAATAAAACTTCACTATGTATGTATACCACATATTTTAATCCATTCATCTGTTGGACACCAAGATTGGTTCCTAACACAGCCAGCACTCAATCTGTCCCATTACACTTTTATGATGCGGAATGTTCAGGTTCTACCTGAATGGTTATGCACTGTTCAGCCAGTGCCACTGAGGATGAAGGAAGAAGGACCTGTGTGATTTAGAAGAATATGTAGATGTATCTAGTCTCCCTGGGAGAGACCCAGACCCCTGGGATGCTAGGGTTGCTCCCAGTCAGGGCAGCATATAAGAGCTAGTGTCAAAGACAGAAGGCAAGTCTCAAAAACTATGATCAGAAAAGAAGGAACACGTATTACATATTGCTTCAGGGCAAGGGCCCTGAAGTTGCTTCCAAGGTGACCATCACCAAACTATTACACGTACATTTAAGAGGAAACCAGAAAAACCTGGAGGTGGAAGAACAAGGGAGGAGAGAGACTCACCATTGAAAGATAACTCAGAAACAGAGCTGCTGACTTTGATGTTCTGTTTTCCTCTTATGGATCCTGGGATTGTTCTTAATGCTGCAGCTCATTGTGAAAGAAAGTGAATGGGAGCCTCTCAAAGTTTGTCTTTTCTCTCCCACAGTTTTCTTTCCAAACAGTGATGAAAGAGTTTAGTGTAGGTAACTAAGGGGGGTCAACTGCCCTCTCCGGGTTACACAGAGCCAGTGCTGAAATCAAGCCATTATTGGTAACATGCATCGCACTGCCGACTCAAGTAGAGCCAGCTCTATTTCCAAGCATGTTCATTTCTGTCTGTTACACACATGACACCTGCCCTCACACCTTCTACCAATGTCCAAAAAGATATTTTCAGGTTATATAACAAGTCATGAATTCATCTGCTCCATCAGTGTGCATTTAGTGAGATATATATATGTGCTTAGAATGCAAAGGTGAATAAATTGTAGTGGAATGTTTAGAATTCTGTACATCTGCTTTGAGGAAATGTAGAGGAATTTTGTTGCTGGGACTTTGTTGTTTGGTTTGGTTTGGTTTTTAATCACTTTGGTGGAATCATGGCTCATAGTAACCTGATGGTCTTACTTCTTTCTTTCCTTCCTTCCTTCCTCCCTCCCTTCCTTCTTTCCTTCCTTCCTTCCTTCCTTTTACAAAAAAAGACTTGTTTATTTTATGTGTGTGTGTGTCTGAGTGTGCCTGAGTGTGTGTAAGTGCAGTGCCCATGGAGGTCAGAAGAGGGCGTCAAATCCCCTGGAACTGGAGTTGCAGGTGGTTGTGAACCACCTAATATGGTGCTGGGAACTGAGCCAAGATCCACTGTGAGACTGGAAAGTATTCTCAACAGCCGAACCATCACTCCAGTCCCCAGTCTTGGTTTCTTAGCTAGGAGTATTTGGTGCATCAAATCGTTTCAAAGCCAGTTCACTTATTCTGTCAAGGATGGCTTGGTTTTGCTTTCCCAAATTTCTTTGCCAATGGTCCAGTGAATTTTCCTTCCTTTGTGGAAATATCAGTCTGGGACACAGCCTCAGCTCTAAGCCTTCTCTTTGTCAGGCATTAACAATTCCTTCCTCAGCATCCTCCACACACCCCTGATACTGCAATTTTCTCACTTGACTGAGATGTATTTGCTTCCATGACAATTGTGAAATTTAATTCCATTCTGAGCTCCAGCACCTATTGTGGGGCCTGGTGCATGGTGGGTGGTGTGTAATTTTAGTCCTTAGTCAATTTAATAAGGCACAAATGTGTTTGTGCTATTGAAGCCATTGTCTAATTCAAGACAGCAACTAGATAGTCTGGAAGACAAACATGCTGGGGCAGCTTGGGAGCACGTCACACTGTGGGAAGATCCCTCACTTTGGTAGAAGGACCTACTGGAGATTCAGGATCTAACGGCTATTGCTGTGCATATAGAGCCCGGGTTAGTCTCCATGGGAAGGACTCAAAATGAGCCCCAGATCAGAGCGATGTTAATGAGTGGCCTGGACAAATTAGACAGGCCTGGTTTGCTTCATATTCAGTCAGATTCAGTTTCCACACATCTTAGGAAAATAAGGACAAATATTTAGGCGGCATTGTAATCCAAATATAACAAAAATGTTTTGTGATGTATGTGGGGGTCAGTGAGGGATTGTGTATCAACTGCCCATCTGGGGACTATTTGAGGGAGCAGCTAGATGTCCTGGAACAATTGGCAAGAAGGCAGCTAAGAGCCGTGTGCAGCACATCCACACATCTCCATGCAGTCGCTTATATAACTCAGAGGAAACACGTCCTTCGCCTTCCACCCAGAGGAGAACCGAGCTGACAGCCGTGCAGAGGGATCACGACAGGCTCTGCTTAGTATTCCTGACACTACTTCCTATTTCCAATAAAACCCACAGTCTGGCAGTTTGCATCCCACCTCAGGAACAGAGGGGTTCCCTGGAGAAGAGGTACATGGACCAACATGACCTACGTTTTAACTTGGTAAATGTTAGAGACCTGAAAGACATCAGAGAAGGAATAGCTTAATTAGACACACATTGCTCCATCAGCTCATTATTTATTCAATGTGGCTCATTCAAATACGGGGGAAAATCCCGAAGGGCAGGCAAACAAAAGCTCTCCCTCACTCACTGCACTGGACTGTACAGAAGCCATGAGCAAAGCACATGGGGTAGAAGACGTTTTCTGGAGTGTAAGGAAACACGCTGAGATATTTTCAACAGTGGGTTTGGGCAGTAGACAGTAGACACATGGCAATCTATTTTTTTTCTCCTAACTGCTATGCTGCTTTACAGAATTTTTTATTGTGCAATGATATATCTGTATAAATAAAGGGTTTGAACCTATAGATGTAGTCTGTAAAATGTTGTTGAAAGCACTGACCGCCCACATGAAGTGACGATAATTGCTACTTCAAAAGATGCCTTCCTATTGGTATGCATCTCTGAAGACTCATTTTTAGTCATAGGTATGTTTATCTGTATTGTTTTACCACTTTTCTATACCTTCCGGAGCAATATACTCTTCGTTTTAAAGCATTTACATGCATGCAGCTGAGGAGATACCTCTCAGTGAAGTGCTTGCCTTGCAAGCATGCAGACCTGAGTTCAATTTTCAGAACCCATTAACAAAGCTGGGCATGGGGGTGGGTTCTTATAATTCAAGTCATAGGGAGGCAGAGACAGGCAGATCGCTGGGGATCACTAGTCAGCCAGGCTTCTTTGTGTGCTCCAGATTCAGGAAGACACCCTATCCCAAATCACAAGTTCAAAAATGCCTGAGCAATGATATCTGAGGTTGATCTCTGTCCCTAGACACACACACACACACACACACACACACACACACACACACACACAAATAACCATACACATGCACACATACACACAGATTCACTTGCACAAGGAACATCCATTTACAGCTACATCTGTATACACACATACACACACGCATGCACACATGCAACCTTTTTATATAACTGGACTCAAGTTCTTTGTCTTGTTTTGTGTCTGGATCCTGTCCAGTGTTACACATTTGAGATTCCTTTGTGATGTACCTGTAGTTGATTTGTTTTTAATCATTGTACAATGTCCCATTGTATAAATACTTCATAACTGTCTATCATTGATGAACATGCGTTGTTTCCATCTTTTGGCTATTTGGTCAATACAGACATATCTGTGTTGGCATGCTTTACAACATGTGTACACATGCTTCTTTGAGAGATATACTTGGAACTGAGTGTGCTTAATAAATAATCATATGTTCATGTATGGTATGTAACATATACAATGTATAATATACTATAATAATATAACATATGCAATGCTACAGTACACTTAGTAATAAAAAGCATTTTATTTTAAATACACCAGAAACATACCAAATGTTAATGGGAAAATGATCCAAGATTTATTTGGAGATTTATCACAAAAAAGGAAAGTCATAACATTACTGTCCCCATTTTACCACAAAGCCAGTGGTTTCCTATGCCAGGATGGTTCTTTTAGTTGGTACTATTCCAGGCATTCAAGAGTGGATGGAGGCATGAGATGGGAGTGGTACCTATGTTTGTTATTTAACAGATGGTATGTATTTTCTAGATTTAGGATGGTTTTCTACAACTTACTAGGAGTTAGTATTGGGCTCCTCAAACTCATTCTATGCAGAAGAATGACACTATTGAAAATCAGGACAGGTAAGAAGCATGTGGGAATACCTGAGATGAGGGCATGTGGACAGCAGATGATTTGGAGAAACATGACCCCAGCATCCAAGTCTCAGAAAGGACTCAGTAAGAAAGAGCAAGACCTACCTAACAACACCGAATGAAATATCTGTATGAAGTTAACAAACATTATATAGTGTTTATGATGGGTCAGCTATTTTTTCTAGGGAGGCTGAAGTCATGAATTTTCCAACAGGCAGGACAAACTGTATCATTATTTGGAGAACCTCTATCTCTGAGAAACAGAGGCCCAGCAAATACTCCATGAACTGAGTAGACTGACTAACCCAGGGCACAAGATTGGCTCTGTGCTTATTGATTTTGTGGTCATGGGCAATTTGCTTAACATCTCTGGACCTCAGTTTTATTCATTGACAAGTTAGGAAAAGAACTTTAATAGCTCACCTTTCTTTTAGGAGTAGTGCATACATGCATGCACACATATAATGCTTTGCTGATGATTGGAGCATACTACCCAATATGTTGGCTACAATGAAATAATTACCATCATCATGACTTCGGCTGAGCCTGATCGCTAAACATAGTCACAATTGGGCTTGCTGACGGTTGTGCTCATTCATTAAAGGAGTGCCAAGCAGGGTCACTGGACCCTCACCTGAGTATCCAGCCACTCTTCCCAGACAACTAGTCCAGCCTTGGAAAACAAAAGAAAAATGAGGAAGAACCCAATAGAGGGATGCTTTCAGAAGCTCTTGTCAAGAAACTCCAATAGACTCTCATACGAACATTTGAAAATTGCCATTCTGACTTTTTTTAGAACTTTTTGTCTAGAACTTGTAATGCTGATTACTCTTGCCTTTACTTCTCCTTCACATCTCCTATTCATGATTCAAGGACTTTCTTCTTCCCTTAGAGACAAGAGTTATGCAATTTGGGAGTCTTTTAGATAGACCCACTGAAAGGGTATGCCAGTTGCCTCACCTTGAGTCCTTGTTCAGCATGGAAGAAGCCAGAGCAGTTGGCGTCCCTATTCCCTATTGGCAGTTTGGATAACCCCTTCAGAGGATGATGTGATAAGAATAGGAGGTAGGAATTGGCTGGGCAGTTAGGGTAAAAAGACCCCAAAGAAATGTAGCCAGTTTCTTGGCTAAAAGTCAAAATGTCTTTGGGCCTGTTAGCAACATACTCTGTTCCAAAGGCCAAAAACGTCAAAAGTATTTGGAAGCTTGTATCTAATCCTTAGAAGATTTTAAGGTTACCTCTTCAGAGGGGGGAATGTTGGAGGGGAAGGGGTGGGCATGGATTTGATCGAAACGCCTTATATGCTTGTATGAAATTCTCAGTAAAGTTTTTGTAAAAATAAAAATAATAATATTTGTTTTGCTGCACCAGATGACCTCAAAGCTAATTCCAGATACTTCTATTCTTTATTTCCACTGAGGTTGTGAGGAGAGCACCGGCATCTTTGACAAAGACTGCTGTCTCCTTTTACAAGTAACACAGGCTTAGGCAACATTCAACACTTTGCACCTCACTTTCCTTGTCTGTAAAGCAGGAACAGTCACAGATCAGCCTAAAGGTGCCTGGAGTGACCTAGGAGTGGTGGTAAGTGGTATTAAAATTATAGCATAAGCCTGGGAACCAAATAACCTGGGTCCTCTCCTTGTCAGGCTCCCTATTAACTCCTCCAAAATTGGGTTTCTTATAAAACCAGAAAAGCAATATGTTTTTGTAAATTAACCCAAGTGAAGCCTTTCACACAGGGCATGGTCTCTAACAAATCTCTAAATTCATCTTTGCTTTCTTGGCCTTAGTTCATTTTTTCTGTGAAATGAAGAAAGTAATGTGGTCTTCTCAAACTGAGGAGATTGTTGTGCAGATTGATAAGGAAACAGAAGTGAAATCACCTTTTAAAGGGGCATGATGGGAAAATTCAAATTAGTGAGAACTTAAGTAAGCAGGCCAGGATTTATAAATTTAAGGCGTAGCTGACGAAAATGAACATAAAGACAAATGTTCTTTAAACACGCATGAGCCGTTCAAATAATGTATTTACACTGGTTTATTCCACAATTATTTAATGAGGAAATACTACATTAGAATACTTTCATAGAATTTTCTATTGTTCTTCTACTTCAGAGGATGGTCTCATGTGAAGAGCTAGAAAAAGGTTGAGTGAAAAACTAAAAAGAAATTGGTCTGTGTGTGCAGGCTTACAATCTTAGGAGTTGGGAGGCTGAAGCAGGTAAATCACAAGTTCAAGGTGAGCCTGGGCTTCAGAGTGAGTTCAAATATAGTCTGCACAACTTAGTAGGACCCTTGTCAAAATTTAAAAAATAAAAAAAGCCTAGGTGATACTTCAATAGTAGAGAGCTATGTGTGGGGTCCGAGGTTCAATACCTAGTGGTATAGGAAAAGAAAAGGAAAGAAAGAAAGAGAGAGAGAGAAAGAAAGAAAGAAAGAAAGAAAGAAAGAAAGAAAGAAAGAAAGAAAGAAAGAAAGAAAGAAAGAAAGAGAAAGAGGGAGGAAGGGAGGAAGGGAGGGAGGGGGGAGCAAGGGAAAGAAAGAAAGAATCAAAAATATTAAGGCAGAAAAGTTAGGGAAGCCAGACATAAGATAACCTGTGAATAAAAAGATTCAATATCAAAGTCTGATAAAATGGCTATATTTTCAACTCTTATAAGGAATGCAACTGTGTGGGAGGAGCATGCATGGAGTCTCACCTCTCAGAAGGTAAAGGTAGAAGGATTTCGAGTTTGAGGCCAACCCAAGCTACACAGCAGGTTCCAGGGCATGAGGAAGAGGAGGGGGAAGAGGAGGAGGAATAAATGGAGGGTGCATGAAGGTAGAGAGAAGATCAATTGATTCCAGAAGGTTTTTCAAGTGCACTCCCTTGGCCCAGCAGCAGAATGACAGGGGCCCTGACACTCCACACCTGCTCATTATACCCTCATGCCCATGAAAGGATGTGCTGCCATGAGGCATTAAGGTGCAGGTCTGGTCTCTGTTGTACCTCTTGGTAAATCTCTTTGGGAAAGTAATTTAGTAAAAGTTGTAAAAATGTAGCAACCCTGTTCAAGATTCTTAAATATGCTCTTTAGAATGTGATCAAAAGTAAAACAAAAGCCAAGGGATTACAATGGTGGTCTTATCTACAGTTTAATCTACAATTGGCTCTATTTAGCTACAACTTGTTATGAAAGAATAGGGTATTAACTAGATGAAATATAAACATATTTGTGTCAATTATTTTTGAGAGTTGATAAATGATAATTGCGACTGTTCTGATTAGTATTTATTGATAATTTGACACATTTGAGAATCACCTGGGAAGAAGAAACCTCAGCTGAATTTCTTGATCAGATTGGCTTGTGACTATGTCTATGAGAGATTGTCTTGATTGATGACTGATGTGGGAGGGCCCAGCCCACTGAGGGCAACACCATGTCTAGGAGATGGGCCTGGGCTGTATAAGAAAGCTAGCTGAGCACGAGCCCAAGAGTGAACAAGTCAGTAAGCAGTGTTCTTCCACAATTCCTAACTTGAGTGTCTGCCCTAACTTCTGAAAACGATGCATCATGACATGGAAGTGTAAGATGAAATAAATCCTTTCCTCTGCCAAAATTGCTTTGGGTCATGGTGTGTAGCACAGCAACAGAATAGCAAACTACAACAGCAATATTACCACATTGCTCAGTTGCTTCATTAAAACTTAGAAGGGAGAATGTAAATGATTGGACTGATATGTAAAATAAAGACAGGAAAATAATTTTTATTATGGATTCAATATGGATGACATTGTTTCATATATTTTAAATTATCTTTCAGTTGCCCTTCTCTCTCTCTGTCTCTCTCTGTCTCTCTCTGTCTCTGTCTCTCTCTCTCTCTCGTGTGTGTGTGTGTGTGTGTGTGTGTGTGTGTGTCTTTGTTCACCCATAGTGGAGCAAATTTATTATCTCCATTAACCCATATCATGACAAAACTAAGAATCGAACTTTAATTATGACAATCACCCCTCTGGACAAAAATAATGTAGAAGGAAACAGTGGAGGGAAACAGGTAAAGCTTACGATATCACTGAAGACCAAGAACACATAAATTCTGATGAAAGCTAGCAGCAGCCCTCGGCATCCCCTGGATTCCTCCTGCTTTAAAGCATGTTTTTCTTGGCAGCTGCATTGATCAGCATATGTGAAAATATTATCCAGAATGCCTTCTATATTTTCAGAAATGTGACATGATAACATCCCTGAAGGAAAGGGATTTGTTGGTGAACATCCATCAATTTCCACTCACTGGACTCCCTGAGGCAAGACCTTCTGTGTCCTTTTCCCTCTAGCAGCAAAACTGAAAGATTCATGGAAAGACAACATTTCACCATCTCACTGTCATTTGCTCCTCTCCCTCATCCCACCAGCCTCCTCACCATGGTGTAGGCAGAGTGGCAGGAGGCAAATGTGGCTGTTATTGATTTTTTTTAAAGGGGAATAATGTCAAAGTTAAACAATGTTTATAGATTTAACGCAAATGTTAGTCATAAAACAATCTTCAGAAACTTAGATGTGCAATACGGCATCCAGTGCCAAGTTAATACTTTCAACAGGAATTGCGTCCAACTTGCTAAACTGTCTTCATTTCAACAAGAGACAGCTTTCTGATTCCTGGGAGGGGCATCCTGTACGAGAAAGTAAAGGGCATGTTTGTCTGAAATTTATACAACTAGGTCCTAATATGTATTTGTCCTATAACAAGAGAAATTGAAGTGGGTAAAGTGGATGATGTGGAGCAAAGTGGAACCCCTTGTGAAGGCTTCCTTTGCAGAAAACATACCTTGTAAGACTAACATGGTCCTATCTGAACAGCATACAAAGTTCTATAACTTGTAAAACACTTGATCTGTTGGTATTTAGGTCCTATTCAATTATTGTGCAAGGGGAAAAGGTACACTTGGATTAGGGTTTTGAGCTACAGTCACAAGCTCCTGGGCTGCAGCACTTCTAAGCCTGGGGTAGGCAATTGATTAGCCCACTTTTCTTTGAGGTATAGGCCAAGCTGAAGTGAGTGTCATTACTCTAATTAACCAAGTACTAGAAACTATCCCACAAGAGGAGTCAGTTGCTGTAGTTAGCCACCACTTTGTGTGAAATGCCTTCATTAATCAAAGTGCCCACCATGGCTTCTTAGAAGCTACTGAGTCCACCCAGCCCTGCTACATTTTTAGCCTGTTGTGCCCGGTGGAAATAGTTTTTCTCAACACACAAAAGCCATCGTGATTAATATAAAAAGTGCTCAATTTGAACACTCTTTCATCCAAATGGATCCATGCACACTGGATTCTGTGGCTCTACAAATCCTAAAAATGTTCTACCTTTCGTGTGTGTGTGCCGTTCAAAAACACTTCATTCTATTGATTCATCATTCATGCCACTATATTGCATAAGGATATCACCATACATGAATACGTTGTATGTTGTACATAGTTCTTCCTTCTCCCCCTCACGTCAGTTCCCTTGTTCTCCTAAGCAATATTGCTCCTTCTTCCACATGTGTGTTATAGACGTAGTTTTACGTACCGATATAAGATGGAGGAAATAGAAAGGAGGGAAAATAAGTGATTTTTAAGTAGGAACATAGTCTATGCATCTAAAAAGATGCTTAAAGAGGTTGAAGGATGGGTTATGCTGCATATTCCCCCAACATGCCTTTGGGGCTTCTTGTCCCCTTTATTTACCACTTTAACTCAAGAAAAGGCACAGGCTTGACTTTCATCAGCTCACGACGAGATAACAAAAGGCTCTTAAAGCAATTATATCAACCAGAACTGATTCTTGTTTGTTCCTCTCCCAACCCCCAGTCTAGCAGAATAACAGTTGAGCTGTGGTAGGGTGAGCATTTAAATGGGCTTCACTATTGTGAGGTTATGAATAGATAATATAATAAGTAAATATTAGGTAATAGGTAAATTTGATAGACACTGAAAGAGAAGCATTTAAATGGCTTTAATGTACTTTCTAATCCCAAGTAAATATTCCTCAAAAATAGGTGGACATGCAGTCTCCCTTATCTTTACTTTCTTTTTACATTTAATATCATATTAAAATGCAGATATTAGCTCAACTATCTAAACGAAATCATGATGTAAGAAGAGGATGTAACATCCATTTCTGTATCTCTATTGGGATGATCACAAGGTCGTTGTTTTTATGATTTTTATTTGATTGGCATTTGTGTTGCAATCTAGCTCAATGTCTAAGATCTTTGCTAAATGCGACTTAAAATGGAAGTGCTTTCAGTAAGAACTAAGTTGCCAATCCTAAATAAGTGTTAGATCCACACAGTGTCCTCAAATTTTCAAATTAAGACAGGCAAACAGTCACCGGGTAAACAGGAGGCTTTGCATTCAGACACTTTTATGGTAGTAATAAATTAGAGGCTCAATACAGCAGCTTTACTAGAAAATTAGCAAAAGAGTAGAATTTTCATCACAAGGCTCCAGTGCTTGTTTACAGTCACTCTTTGTGCCTGAACAAGCAGAACCAAATGGAAAATCAAACTTAAAACACAACCCTTGGGCAAGAGTTTAAGCAAACACAGAGCACAAGTCACACTGAGGTTGCCCAGAGGCCCAGCTCTCTTTCCATTCCCCTCTGGCTGCCTTACCAGTCAACTGTGTTAACCCCTCCTGTAGTCTACAACATAAGAAACCAGGTGAACAGGGAGGGGAAGCAGGGTCAACCACTCACCTGTGTTCAAGGGTCAGTGGGAAGCAGAGTTCATCTACTCACCTATGTTCAAGGTTGAATGAACAGAAATTGAGAACATTCCCCATAAATAAAAAGAAGTTTAATATTGATTTTGCTTATAATAAAGATTATCCCAATTAGAAAAAAAAAAAAAAAAAAAGCCATAGTCATTGCAATGGATAGTATCACTCTGCAGAGGCAAAGGAAGGTGTGCACCGGAGCCCAAAAGTGTTACATGTACAAAGGAACCATCTTTACTTTGTACTGTCAGGGAAAACTTACAAGAAAAAGATAAAAGATGAGATGATTATAAGACAGCTAAATGCTGTATACTGCTCTGAAGTTCAAAAAATCGATCATCTATAGGATTCCTCCTTGCATTCTTTTAAAAAATATTTTATTATTTTTATTTTATGTGTGTGAGTGCATTGCTGTTGCCCGAGTTCTCTAAGGGGCCTTTGCTCCTGACGTGGGTACGCGAACCACATAACATCTTTGTTTGAATTTTGCATAGTTTATACTTTTGGTGGGGAGGGGAGAGACTTACAAAGAAAGAAATACCTGACACCCGGTACCCAGCTCTGGGAGGCTTGCTTTTGCCCACGGTCTGCCTCACCTTGCATCCCCCCCCCATTGCCCACTCACCCCAAAGAATTCCCAAAGGGTTCACGGGGTCCTCGGGAGGTGTCGTTGTCGTGGTGGTGTCCGTGTAGCGCGCCCCCCCACGTCCCCCCCCCCCCCTTTCCAGGCTAGCTCACCTGCTCCCTGTTCCCTGCTTCCCAGAATGGCGTCAAATCCTCCTGCTTTCATTCTAATTTCTCCCAAACGCTAGGCTCCACTCTTCTTCCCAGGGTGCCCTATGCTTGCCCACAGCTCTTCAGAGGAAGTCCAGGAGTAATAAATTATTTTCTGGTTACAATTACCTACATGTATGTATGTGCACCCATGTCATGCAGTGCCCATGGAGGTCAGAAGAGGGTGTTGGATTCTCTGGAACTGGAGTTACAGGTGGTTTTTAGTTACCATGTGGGTGCTGGGAATTTAACCCAGGTCCTCTGCAAGAGCAATCAGTGCTCTTAACAGGCAGAAAAGAACCCCTCAGGAATATACAGGGAAAATGAGGTTGTGAGAAAAGAATGAAGAAAAAAAGATTGTAGGTATGTAGGGCATAGGGCAGTGACACTCCATTGATGGTCACGGATAAGAGAGAGATGAATTATAACATGTATGCAAAAGCATGTAAAATTATAACAAAATATTGAAGATTAGCAACATGTTTATTATGGAACTAACACAGACACTTTTACTAAACAAACAGGGACTACAGAGATGTTTCAGCAGTTAAGAGCATTGATTGCTCTTGTGGAGCACCTGGGTTCAGATTCCAGCACCCACATGGTGGCTAACAACCATCCATAACTCCAACTCCAGAGGATCTGATGCCCTCTCCTGGCCTCCATTGGCATTGTATAAACATGGTGCACTTGCATGCATGCAGGCAAAACACTCATGCATATCAAATAATAATAAATAAGCTAAAGAAAGTTAAAAAACAAGATAAAGGAGCTCTTCTCATGACTTACTTATCTAATCCACCTCTCATCTCACTTTGTTTCTACAACCGAGACCGGTACTTCTTCCGCCATAAGTGTCATTCAAATGGGCTTTAAAAAATTAGCTTTTCTGGGGGCTGGAGAGACGGCTCAGCAGTTAAGAGCACTGACTGCTCTTGCAGAGGACCTGGGTTTGATTCCCAGCACCCACATGGCAGCTACGAACCATCCTTAACTCCAGTTCCAGGGGAATCCAAAGCCCTCTTTTGACCTCCACGGCATTGCACGACATAAGAAAAATTAGATTTTCTAAGAAATATTTATATTCAGTAAAACTGGTTGGTTTTAAATACACAAGACAATGAATTTTGACAAAGGTACAGAGTAGTGTAGTTGCTAATAAAATTAAGGTAAAATGTATTTCTATTATCCCCCACAATTCCCTCCTTCCTTGTACAGGAAACTCCTTTACCTTTGCTACTGAAGGCTATTGTTCTTTTTGTTGCTGATTTTCCCTTTTCTAGAGTTAACGTGGGTACACACATATATGTCATGTGACTGGCTTCCTCTCACATAATACTTTTGAGGCTAGTACAGGTGGTTGGTTTTATCAGTAAATGTACAGTAGGTGATCATTATACTGGGAAGTTCCTTTTCTGTTGCTGTAGGAAAACACCAGGATCTAGATAATGTTTTAAAAATTATTTACTGACATCACAATTTTGGAGGCTGAAAGTCCAAGGTCAAGTGCACTGCTCTGTTCAGCCTCGACTGAGGACCTTCTGAAGGTGTGTTCTGCGGTAGACAGCATCAAGTCAAGAGCACGTCAGAGAGTGACAATAATGCAGAAGAGTCAAACACATGGAATGGCCTCACTTTATGACAGGCCAACCCCACACATCCTTGCTCGTCCTACACACACATCTCCATACACATTTCAGCCGAAAACTCAAATATTGAAGGGTCTCAGCCAAGGCAATGAAGGTCAGTGCAGCTCCTGTTCCTCCCACCAAACCATACGCTCTGACTCAAGGCCACATCCTTCCAGAGAAAACAAAAGGGGATGCTCTTCTCTGTGGACAGAAGGGTTATTTGTCACACCTTAACCCTAAGTGCGTATTGTCTACTCAGTACCTGAAGGACAGGAGACAAGGAACATAATTAACATAATTCTTTTTATTTTGCAAATAAAAAGAGGCATAACTTTGCCAAAAGGCAAAGAGAAGAATAGACAGAGGTGGAGACTGACACAGACAGCCTCTCAGGGTTGATCTCATCGCTCCGCATCTTGCGCTCAATTAGTTCAGATTAAGAGCTTGAAGTCAGCATGGCAGAAGATTTTACACACAGACACAAAGGCTGAAAGCCAAAACTTCCCCTGCTCATCTTCGGAGAGCTAGTTGTTAAATCTTTACCACCACTGGCTTAAAAGCAAGGGCTGAAGGATCTAGAGTTTATTAAGTACCTTTGGTGTGGTCCCTGGCACCCATACAACTGTGTGATACAGTGATTATTACTTGGTTTCATGTTGTACAGCACTAAGAGTCTTCAAGAAGTTCACTTATTTGATTCAGTTCTCACCCACCTAAAGTCATTGCTGGAGCTCCGGTCGGCTTTGTCTGACTGAATCTGAGGCCCACTGTCTTTCCACCACATTCTGAGGCTTTGCTGAAATCCGTAGCCTATGAGTGCAAGATGGCTCACCAACAGCGCTTACTTAATACATTAATTCTCCTTAGCATTTTTATTTCTACCAGTGACACTCGGGCATTTGAAAGGCAACTGCAGCATTTTCAGTACACATCAGGCCTGCTCCCGTGGCTCTGAAGTCCACCTCCCCATTAACATCCTTCTTCAAAGAAGCCTTCTGAGAATCAAGAAAGTCAGAGTTCAGCATCTACTATGAGCGTTCTGACACTGAGAAGATGTATTACTGCAGCTCGGGTGACTGTAGCGCACAGACCAGCCTTGGAGGAGTATTGTATCAATTATATCTCCCCCTCTGGGAGCCTCATTAACATTAAAATGTTTTAGGAGCCTAGCTAAAGACTCCCACAAAGAAAAGTCTATTAAGGCTTCCTTGAATTTATAGTTGTTAAGAAAAAAATCCACCTTGCTCCTCCCTTTGCACATAATTCAAGGATAGAAGCTTCTTTTTGGACTATTTTGGGCAAATCATTTCAGAGAATGGGAGCCCATCCATAATGGATTACCTCAAAGTAAGAGCAACGCTCATGGAAGGCAATGCATGCGGAGATGGTAGGGATTAAAGTTGTACATACCTGGTGCAGATTCTGTCTCTCCTATTTATGATACCAAAAATAATGGTTTTTGTTTTCATTAAAGGAGCAATTATTGGGAAGCAGAGCCTTCATGTAGTCCATCTTGTTTAATTCCCACAGCAGCAGCCCAACGTGGACAGTATTTTGAGCACGGAACAAGGTAAAGCAACCAAGGCAAGCTCAGCTAACACAGACAGGTGGTGCGACAGGCAGCTGAAATGGTTCCAATGGCTCCTGCCTCCAGTTCATTAGTTCCTCCTCCGTCATGCATTCACTTTCTGTTGTATCAGTTACAAACACGGCCCAAAACTATTCAAGAGAAAAATACAGAAATAAAGAATCCACACATTTTAAATTGCAGGCTGCTCTATCCTGCCCAGCAGATGGATCAGGAGTTTGTTCCAAGGTATCCGTACTCTATTTTCTACCCATCTGGATTAGCTTTGTTTCTTGTTGTTGAGATAAAATACCATGGTGAAAGCAGTTTCAAGGAGAAAGGATTTATTTGAACTCACAGGTCCACATCACAGTCCAACATAGCAGGGAAATCACAGCTGCTGGTTTTGAGGGAGTTGTTCACAACACATCCACCATCAAGAACAGAGAGGGAAGAAGGCCTGCATGCTAGTGCTCAGCATGCTTTCTCCATCCATTCAGGATCCCCTGCTAGGGAATGGAGCCACCCATGGTGGACAGGCTTCCCACTGCAATGAACTGAAGACGATGCCCCACAGACAGGCTTAAGGTCAACTTGATCCAGACAGTCCTTCATTGAGACTCTCTTCCAGGTGATTCTAGATTGTGTCATGTTGACAATGCAATCTTACCATCATACCATCTGTTCTCTACTTAATAACTGTCTTAGTCATCAGATTAACTGGGGTGGGGAAGCAATATTTGTATTCAAGTATTTTTACATATTTTACTTAATAATCCCTGTTGTGTTTTGAATTTGAAATGTCACCAATAAATGTTCATGTGTTTGAACACTTGGTCCCCAACTGATGCTACTGTTTTAGAACGTTGTGGAACTTTTAGGAGTTGGAGCCCTACTGGAAGAAGTGGGTCCCTGTGGCAGGCCTTAACATTTAATAGCTCAGATCGACTTTGGGTCCCCTCCCTTCTCTCTCTCTCTCTCTCTCTCTCTCTCTCTCTCTCTCTCTCTCGGCACACAGTAGTTATCTACCTCACAACCTGGCATTCCCTATCATAATGGAATTGTGAGCAAAAATAAAATCAAACCTTTTCTCCCTTAAGCCGCTACATGTCAGGAATTTGGTGGCAGAGACAAGAAAAGTAACTAACACAGCCCCAAAGATTAGTGATGCTGGAAATTCAGATCTGACAAAGAAAAGCCCTAAAGTGCTTCTTTTAAGTAAAAAGCTGAAAGGGCTTGCCCTTACTAAAGAAAAAAGTCATGTGCTAAGGTTGCTAAGATCTATAGCCAGTTTTCATCCATCCTCTATTCTGCCTAATCTACAAATTGAATTTATCAGAAGCAGATAAGGTTATGGAAGATATGTAGTGCATACAGAATTTATGCTAGGCAGAATTTCAGGCATCCTTGGAGGCTTTGGGACACATCCTCCGTTCCTGTCTCCTTTGCCTTCTCCACCTACCAGGTCTTATAGCAGAGCTTGTCACCCATAACTATGACCTAAAGAACAATTTACAAGGGGGATTCCACCTAAAGGTTTGATCTCCTCCTACTCAGGGCCTCTTCTTTGGGATGATGCATCTAGGCTAACATCTATGTGTCTATCAAACGTGTAGTGTTTAGTGGGCACTCACTGTGACCTACCTGATATCTGTGTTAGTAACTGCAAGAAACCATTTTTATTTTATTCACTTAGAGCTTCCCATGTTTGGCAGAGGACCTAGCTTAGAAAAGATCATTCATCAACATTTGATGAATTAACATACAACTGAATCTTCCCTAGACAATCACTATTGAATTTTTAACTGAATTTTTGAAAATTTCATACAATATATGTTGACTGAATTTAGAGTCACTCCCCTACTTGCACCCCACGTAACCACTGCTCAGTTTTCATGTACTCTGATTGTGTGTGTGTGTGTATGTAGTCAAATTTGTGTCCCCAAATGCCACTTAAATTTTTTAAAAATCATTGTGTTGACTCAGCACTTAAGAGCACTGGCTGCTCTTGCAGAGGACCTGGGTTCGGTTCCCACCACCCACACAGCAGCTAACAACCATATGTAACTCCAGTTCCTGGGGATTTGATATTCTCTTCTGACTTCCATGGGCATTGCATGACATGGGTGTGCTAACATACACATAGGCAATTCACTCATCCACATGAAATAAAAAACTTTAAAAAAATCACTGTGCTCATCAAAAATTTCACTATATAGAATTTATTTCTGTACCAGGCACCTGGAAATTTCACTTCTTTTTTTTCTATTATTTACTCTTATGTCCTGACAAACCTTTGTAAAAAACACAAGAATTTCCTTCTCATATGCAGACTTAGTGTCCAATAGAAAATAAAACACAAGTGGAATAAACAAGCAAAAATTATATGTACTTTTCTGAGTTAAGCGTGTGGATGTATTTAGATACAGAAGACACCATGTTAGCAATGGCCCATTTCTGCAGACAGAGGGTCATATCCCTGAACCATGCTTATATCAAGATGCCTTGCTCTCAAACCTTAGAGGTAGTTTGAGCATTTGAAAGAAAATTGCACAGAAAAGTCTTTGAATTTGGATTTTTTATTCTACCCAGTGACTTCCATTAGACCATAAATCAAAATTATCTACTGCAAAGTAGCTACTGTAAGATTTAAATACTTAGGCTCCACCATCTGTACACATGATCTAGAAATGATCATTTTATGAAGGCCATAGCTGAACCTTTCCTTTTCCTTTATATGTTTGTTCAATGGAGTTAGGATGCTCAGGAGTTAAATGGAATAGATTTATTCAGTTGGAAAAATCAAGATGTGAACCATATTTTAATATTAGAAACAGAGCAGTTGTACTAAAAGAAAAAAAATCCATTACATTTGGAATTTAAAATGTGTGCATGTGTGCACATGTGTTTAAATACTTGTCCTTCTCTAATTTGCCAAGGAAACCTGATCACTACCTTTTAAAGCTTTAATTTCTTAATCTGTAAAATGGACAAAAGTCTCATGAACTCACTCTGTCCCAGTTGTGAGGCGTAAAGGGAACATTGCCCATCAAAGTACCCAGCAGAGCTCCAGGCAGATGGCAGACATTCATCCAATTTTATTAAATTTATTGTGAAGGAGAATGACTGCGGCAAATGAAATCTGGTTAGAAAATAATTACATAAACCAAAGCTTTGAATGTGTAGAAGACAAAAATCTCCTTCGCCCCCTTCCTTGATTTTCTATTTTACATTGGATACAGTGTTAGAATTAGGGGCCAGTACTTTTTCAAAGCTGTTGCCATGGAAACATAAAGTTGGATTTATAAAACAAAATAAAGCAAGTTACTGTGTTCAAAACCTTCGTGTCATTTAAAATAAATTCCAAACCTGTGGGATGTCCAAAGAGAAGCATATGAAAATGTCCACACCTCCAAAAGTACTTTTAGGAAGCTGGAGAGATGGTTCAACTGTTGAGAGCACTAACTGCTCTTGCAGAGGACCTGGGTTCAGTTCCCAGCACCCACATGGCAGCTAACAACCATTTGTAATTCCAGTGCCAGAGGAGCTGATGCTGTCTTCTGGGCTCTTCAGGCATTGTATGCACGTGGTGCACTTAACTACATGCAGGCCAAACTAATAAAATAGAATAACTTTTTAGAAACAATCACTCAAAAGTGCTTTAATTTTTTCAGAATGTGTTTCTGTCCTCCTTCATTGGACCAAGCAAAGGGTCCAACAACCAGAAAAAATGGAAAAGTGGACACTCAGAAAGCTGATGAGTTATAAGAATTCCTGAATTCTTTGGATAACAGTTCTTCATCCCCCAAAAGAAAGTGACCCATGATTCATAGAATTTGTGGAAACTTCAGGCTGTAGCGATGACCTTATGCTTGCAGGTGCTCAGGAGTTCAAGTTTCGCCTACTCTGATGACCCTGTGAACTCTTGTGCCTGAAGGTCTACTTTCCCTCCACACACTTTCCTTGAAGTAATGGTCTTAAGAAACTCTCACAGTGCTTATGAATACAAATCACCTCTGGATCCTATCATCTCCCTGGCACTCCACATGTCAGGTCATGATAGACACTCAGACACCAAGTTCTAGTATATACTAAAACAAGGATGTTTTCCTTATTCTTCACCATACCCCACTCCATCACTTCAAGAAAGGTGCTTTTTCCCTTTCAAGAGCATGAGTCAGAATCCTGGCAGAAGACTCAGACTCATCTTTTACTCACCTTATCTCTAGAAGCCAGGTCTTATTTACTTATCTTCTAAATCTTCATGAGTCAGACCCATCTCTCTCTGTCACCACTGGCTTTAGGCTCACAGTATGCCTTCTCTGTCATGTTCTAGTACTATAATGCTCATAGCCTAGCTGTATGCAAACAGTTGGAGAGATTGCCTAGAGATGCCTACCTGGAAGCAGCACAACAAGCTAGAAGGATTTTCTGAATTTAAAAAGTTTTTATTTTTATGTTATTTTATGTGTATAGTGTATTGCCTGCATGTGTGAAAGTGCACCCATGTTGTGCAATGCCTGCGGAGGCCAGAAGAGGGCATCAGATGCCCCTGGAACTGTAGTTAAAGACAGTTGTTAGCCACCATGTAGGTGCTGGGAATCGAACCCAGGTCCTCTGCAAGAACAGCCAGGGCTCTTAACCCCTGAGCCATCTATCAGTCCCTTGAGCTTTTAAGAGGGATGCCAATATGGAAACAAACTAACCAACAGGGTCAAATGTCCAGTGGTGGCCAGACTAAGAGGTACTGCCTCTCTTTTACTAAATCAGGAAGTCCAAGCAAATAGCATCCATCTTATAGTAACTCACCAGAAAGCCCCAGACTAAACCAGTAATATTTCTCTCTTGTGGTGCCCTGGACTTCCAGAAAGTTCTAGTCATGTTCATCCTCTCTGCAGCAGTGTTAAGGCCCAGTTAGACCAAAAGTCTTTAATCCCCTGCATAGTGCTCCTTTACCACAATGCTTACTGTAAGTTAGACTACAGAGGCAGGGACACCACTGGCCTGCTAGGTTAGAATGCATCATCAGCATTCCAAGGAATAGCTGACTAATGTATGTGCAGGGAGCAGGTTGTCTTCTAGATAACACTTGTTGGCTTACTTCCTAGTGCACATGGGAAGAAGTATGTGGCCCTCCAGGCAGTCTTTATCCAAACATTCATTGCCCCCACTTTGCCCCTTTCATTGCTTCCTTGGCTTAGATAGAGCCTTGGGAGTGAAAATGGAGTATGTTAGGTATCTCAGCACTTGATATCCTGTTTCTCTTAGGGATCATACAAATACGTTCCTAGCAGGTCTTTCTAGCTTTGCCCAAGCTTCAATACACTTTTCGTAGAGCAGACATAGTGAAATTACTGAAAGGCATGTTTGACCATGTCACCTTCTGGGCTGGCCAGCAAGACAAGTATCCTAGTTAGCTTTAACTGTTGATTTGACAAAGCCTAGAGTCACCTGAGAAGGAAGTCTCAAATGAGGGATTTTTCAGATCAGCTTGGCCTGTGGGCATGTCTGTAGGGGATTGTCTTGATTGTTGATTGATATAGGAAGGCCCAGTCCACTCTTGGGAGCAAGGTTTCATGTTTCAAAGGTGGTCCTGGGTCATCCAGCTAAGCATGTGCTTGAGTGAACCAACAAGCATCATTCTTTCATGTTTTCTGCTCCAAATTCCTGCTTGATTTCCTTCCGATTTACTTCAGTGATGAACTTAACCTATAGTCTGAAATAAATTCATTCTTCCCCAAAGCTGTTTTGGTCAGAGTATTTTATCACAGAAACAGAAAGGAAACTAGGACACGTGGCATCTTACATGCATTCCTACCAGAATCTCCTTTCTGCATACTGTTCTCCTTATAACAAAAATTCCCCAGTGATACGAGCAGTTACTTTCTCTACAGTTCTTGCCATGTTGCAAACAAGCCACTTGGCCTGGTTTTCTGTTCTTTTGTGAAAAATACGGTATCTTCTTGTACTCCTTCAAGAAGCAACTAGAGATTTTCAGGAATCTCTTAGGTGACCACTAATCTACATCACATAGGCACCTCCATTCTGCCCCAGGTCATTGGGACCTAACTTGCTTTCTGGGGTAGTCTGAGACACTTTTTAAAGGGAAGAAGTAAGCAATGTCATGTGATCTTTTAGAATATGGGTTCTGAGTTCAGATCCATGGCCTTAATCATATCTCTCCTGCTTACTAGCCAGTGAACAAGCAATTTACAGTCTTTGTCCAGTTTCTTTATCTTTAAAAAAGTCTAGTAACACTGAGTGCACTAGTTCATTTGCAGAATTAAATGAGCTGAGGTGTAAAAGGATGTGAGTCAATCATGAAAAGTCATGGGGGATGCATGAAAGATCAGTGAGCACGGAGGCCCCACTGATGAAACACGGGCCACTGAATAGTTTTACAGCCTAGAGCCAATCGTTCCTGGAGCCTCATTCATCCTAGGATTGCAGTTTCTGAGAGAAAACAGCGAAAGCCCCGGTCTTAACACATGGTACTTGGCAACTCCTCCTTTGCTAAGATCCGCTTCATTTCTCCTACCCCGTTTGGATTCTTTCCAGAACCTATTGTCACATTTACATCTTGGGTGAAACATTAAAACCTCACACGTGATGAAAGGGCTACATCGGCAAGGACCCAAAAGATGAATAAAAATGCCGAGTACAGGATTCTGGCAAGAGGCTCTCCAAGAGGGCGTTATCCAAAATGGTGCACCTCTGGATAGGCATTGCAGAGACATCCATGAGGGGACTGTGGTCCTGTCAAACTTGACAGCAGCTTTATTTCAGCATGAGATGCGTTTGCCAAATGAGTAGAGACCCAAAGATCACATTGGCTTTAAAAATTGTTTTCACTTTATAGCAGAGAAATAAAATGATTTATGAGTTTGTCAGAGAAAGGATGTTACCTTCTTGGAAAAAAAATCTCCTAGTTCCAGTGACATGAATTGCAGATGAACCAGCGGGTGATGTGTATGTGTGCGTACGTGTGTATACACATGCATCTCAGTGCTTGTCCTTCCTCTCTGCCTCTGTGGTTTGGAAGCTGACTCCACTGTGTGCCGTCAGTGATGCTGGGAGCAAATTGTAATTATAATGCCTAACAGTCATTCCAAGACAAACCAAATCTGTGTTCCATTAAAGTGAAGGAATAGTTAAACATTATATATA
>NW_008356473.1:2501716-2504857 GCF_000622305.1 Nannospalax galili | reverse complement strand
ATTATTCCCAACAATAATGCAAAACAGGTTCTCCATTCAGTCTGATGCCCCAGAAGCCAGAGGATTCCACATGGTGTCTTCTGTGATATTTGGAAATAGAATCTGATGGTGTCCCAGGCAACCAGCAGGAGGTCAGCCTCATGCACAGTATATCATGCTTGCTGTGGTTTGGACAGCAACAGTGTGGAAATCCCAAAGCGATAATAAATTTCCACCCCAAGATGCCAAGCTTGCTTGTCAGCTACCAAGAATACCTCCGTGTGTCCTTGGGAGATGTTCAATGGAATCACAGAAGCAAGAGCCATGCAGCCTTTCAAGCAAGAGTTGAGGAACTGATGTACATCTGGGGCTGCTTCTAAAGGAATGAACATTGCAGATTGTTCAATAGTCCATGAGAATCATTCTGATGATACATTTTGCAAAATCTTCTTTAAAGTTATCTTCCTCCATGTCTGCCAACTGTATTATCCCAGTGTCCTAAATATGTGTGCATTCAGGATGCATCTTGATGACAAAGGGAACTCGTGTTCTTTTTAAAACAAGATTTATTTTTATTATTTGTTTTTTAAAACATTTTATTTCTTATTTTTATTTTTATTTTATGTGTGTGAATGTATTGCCTGCATGTATGTTAGTGCACCTGCAGAGGTCAGAAGAGGGCATTGGACCCCTGGAACTGGAGTTACCGACAGCTGTGAGCCACCATGTGGGTGCTGAGAACTGAACCCGGGTCCTCTGCAAGAGCATTCAATGCTCTTAACTGCTAATCCATTTCACCAGCCCCCATTCTTTTTCTTTTTAAAGACAGGGTCTCACTATATAGCTCTGGGTGACCCGGAACTCTCTATAAAGACAAAGATGATGCTGATACCTGGCATGGTAGTGCACCTCTTTAATCTCAGCACTAGGAAGGCAGATGCAAGTAGATCTCTGTCTGATTGAGGATGGCCTGGTCTATATAACAAGGCCAGGTGGGGCTACAAGGAGACACTGTCTCAAAAAAAGCAAGAAAGCCATAAAGGAAGGAAGGGAGGGAGGGAGGGAGGGAGGGAGGAAGCAAAGAAAGAGAGAAAGAAAAAGAAAGAAAGAACAGGATGCCCTGGAACACACAAAGATCTGCCTGTCTCTGCCTCTCTAATGCTGACATTAAAGATGTGTGCCTGGCAAAAAGGTAATTTTTAAAGAATATTTGAATTTAGAAAGAAATAAAGGCCTTGCAACTTTTTGCCTTTTATGGGAAGCTGAACTTACACTCAATATTTGCATTCTCTTCAGCATTTTTTCAAGCATGCTGAAAATTACTAACAGATTTTAAAATGCAATTTTAACAATTCTTTTTTAAAAATATCTTTTAAAAATTTTGTGATTCTGGAGATTGAACCCATGACCTTATGCATATTCAGCAAGTTCTACATAGATTACAATTTTAAAAGGCCATGCTACAGAACCATATCATGTATACAGCAGGGAATTCGAGAGGTAACTTTTTAGTGTATGGGTCATTCCATTTCTTTTTGTGTGGAGGGATTGTTCATAGCTTGGGTCTATATTTCTTTTTTTATGGCATAAGTATTTTTTATTTAATAACCATGTGATTAGAAGAAGCATTTCATTACAGCTTTAACATATTCAGTAACAATTTCCAGAGCAAGGATACATCTCTTTCAAGAGTGGCTGTAAATTTTCAGGTTCACAGTTGAATTAACGATAATGAACTCAGTATATACCCTGTAAGATATAAAATTGAATGAGTTTTAACCCTTTAAAGAAGATCTCCCTTTCATTTTAAAATATGCTGTTTCATATTGTTTCCTACATTTTTAATGCTACTAACACTTAGATGTTTGAACATGCATCTTTAATCTCTGTGTATCTTATTATTACTAGTCACAGTCAGTTACACTCTGATCCATGGCACCTGAGCATGGATAAAAGTCATCAGGTAGATTTCAATGGTAATGTTTATCACCTCTACTAATTAACATGAAGTAAATTTTTATGGCATAAGTATTTTTTTAATTATTTATTTAATAACCATATAATTAGAAGAAACATTTCATTACAACAGCATTGACATATTCAATAAAAATTTCCAGAGCTAAGATGCATCTGTTTCAAAATTGGCTGTAAATTTTTAGGTTTACAGTTGAATTAATACATTTAGACAATATTGTACTCCATATAAACCCTATAAGTCATAAAATTAAATGGTTTTAAAATTTAAAAAGATCTCCATTTCATTATTAAAATACACAATTTCATACAGAAAAATTCATTTTTAATACAATTGACACTAAGATGCACATGCATTTCTAATCTCTATATATCTGATTATTACTAGTGACAGTCGGTTACTTTCTGAGCTCCTTGGCATCTGAGCATGGATATAAAGTCATCAGGTAGATTTCAATGGTAATGGTTTTCACATCTACTAATTATTAAGGAGCAAATTTTTTATGCTTTGAAGAGTTTTTTTTTTAATTTATTTATACACTTCCCAGGTAGCACCCTCCCATAGCCTCCTTACCCTCATTACAGCCCTTATACTCTGATATCCCTGCTACTGTCTGCTGTGTTGTGGGCACCCCCAGCCATTCACCACTACTTGCCCTTCTGGTGAATCTAGTCAGCCTATCTAGAGGTCTTTATTTTAGGAGGGTCAGCTGTTACTCATCTAGTGGTAATCAGTTGTCAATATTCCTTTGGATAAGATTGGGGTCTGATGTTCATTTTCCCAGTTCTATGCTGGGTTACTATCTGGGAATCCCTTTGGTCACCCTGTCCAACAACTCAAAAGAAGGTATTGCCTGTCTGGCATTGTTGTTTGTTATGTAGCCTTTAGCTATAAATATGCACTCAGGAAATTATATTGGCCCCTTTAATCTTTGGTTATACTTTCCTTTTGGGTGTTTAAGGCCATACAGTTGGTCCAGATAAACTGACTTATTTTTACTCTTAAGGTTGTTTGAGGATCTGTTCCTCAGGAGTCACATGGGCTTGGGAGGAGCCCCTGGCTCCTTTCTTTTACCAGTTCCACCTATGTGAAGATAAGTCAAAGGTCCTACTTGACCATGGTTGGCTTCGCTTGGAAGCATAGAGGAAATGATTCCTCTGTGTTGACCGTCTTCTTTATAGACTGGA
>NW_008356473.1:2481006-2500728 GCF_000622305.1 Nannospalax galili | reverse complement strand
AGTTTGCAGCCCCACCAGCAGTGGATGAGTGTTCCCCTTTCCCCACATCCTCTCCAACATTTGGTATCATTTGTTTTCTTGATCTTAGCCAGTCTGAGTGGGGTAAGGCGAAATCTTAAAGTGATTTTAATTTGCATTTCCCTAATTATTATTGACGTTGAACATCTTTTAAGATGTTTCATAGCCATCTTTACTTCTTTTGAGAACTCTCTGTTCAGCTCCTTAGCCCATCTTTTAATTGGGTTGCTTCTTGTCTTGGTTCTCTGTTTTTTGAGTTTGTTATAAATTCGGGTTATTAAACCTTTGTCAGATGTGTCGCTGGTGAAGATTTTCTCCCATTCTGTGGGTTTTCTGTTTGCTTCCTTGGTTGCCTCCTTTGATGTACAGAAGCTTTTTAGTTTAATGAGGTCCCATTTGTTAATTCTTGCCCTTGTTTCCTGAGCAATTGATGTCCGGTTTAGAAAATCTTTCCTATGCCTTTATCTTGTAGGTTTTTCCCAACGTTTTCTTCTAACAGTTTCAGAGTTTCAGGCTTTACATTGAGGTCTTTTTTAAATGATTATTCATTCTTTTTTAAAAAAGATTCTTTAGTTATTATTTTTATTATTTATGTATGAGTGTTTTTCCTGTGTGTAAGTGTACCACATTTGTGCAGTGCCTATAGAAGCCAGAAAAGGGCACCAGTTTCTTTGGAACTGGAGTTACAGATGATTGTGAGCAGCCATGTGGGTGCTGGGATTTGAACCCAGGTCCTCTTCAAGAGCAGCAAGTGCCCTTAACCACAGAACCATCTCTCTAGTCCCTATTTATTTATTCTTAATGTACAAGTAAATTTGTTTACCTAAATATGTGGCATTTAAAACGATATTTCAATGTAAGGATGTACTGTGGAATGGCAAAACCAAGCTAGTTAACCTACACATTCTCTTACATACTTACCATTTTTTTGTAACCAGAATACAGTACCTAGTCAGTAGTTTTTTGAGTGTGTTGAACCAGTTTTTGGTTATTTTTTGTATACTTTAAGCTACATAGATGCACAAATGTTCTTGACACAAAAAACCTATTGTTGAGTTTTGAGTTTTATGTGTAGATTTTAAATCCAACTAGATATGATTTTGTATTTGATCAAATTTATTGTTTTATATAAATTGCCAATTGTTTCAACATGTTTGTTAACTAAATAGTCTGTGCTTTCATGTCCTGAGTTTCCATATGCCATGGCCACACATAAAGTTTCCATATGTTAACAAAATTTCTTACAATGTGTGTGTTGGGGGTGGATAGGCTGGCAATCCCAGAGCTTGGGGGTGGGGGAGCAGGAAGTTCATGACTTACAAGCTAACCTGGGATGCATAATAAGACCTTGTCTCAAAAGCAACACCACGCAAAATAAATTTCTTACAAACTATTTGAAGTTTTGGACCATTCCTTCATCTCTATTCCTATATTACATTTTCTTAACTACTATTTTCGTTTGTTAAAAGTTATAATATGTGGTAAAGATATTCCTCCATCTAACTTACTGTTCTCCTTCAAAAGTCAATTTTCTCTTCTTAGCACCTAGAATTTTGTCATAAATTGGAGAATATGTTAGTCAAGTTCTAGATGAAAATTATGACAAGGTTTTGTTGAAATCCTGTTGTATTTATTCAATAATTTCTATAAATTTGACAACTTTAACCTATCAAAACATTGTTATTTATGTGTAGAGCTCTTCATTTGGTTAGTAATTATTTCATATTTCTATAATTTTATAATTTATATGTACAAATTATATGTACAACTTTTCTTAGATACAGTCATTGAAACCCTGTGTCTTAGTATCACTACAACCATATCTTCAAAAATGATCTCCCTGTTTGTTGCTCATGTTTGGAAAGATTTTTATATAATGATAGCATATAATATCGGTTAGAAAAGTATGTTTGCTCATTATTCTAAGTAAGTGGTTCAAAAGAAAGCAATAAAAGAGAAAAATAAGTCACCTATGGTGGTGCACATCTTTAATCTCAGCACTCAGGAGACAGGGGTAGGCAGGTCTCTATGAATTTGAAGCCAGACTAGTCTACATAGTGAGTTCCAGGCCAGCCAGGGCTACATAATGAGGCCCTGTTTTAAAAAGGAGTGAGAGAGAGAGAGAGAGACAGAGAGACAGAGAGAGACAGAGAGAGAGAAAGAGACAGAGAGAGAGAGACAGAGAGAATTAAAAGGAACGACAAACATCGAGTAAAAAGTAATACAGTAGAAACAGAGGAAAGCACATAAGTTACCACATGAATGTAGTTGCACTGAGGTTCCCAGTAGTTTGACAAAGACTAGCTGTGTAATAAAAATGCCAATAGCAGCTGTGCTGTTCACCAGGGAAAGTCAAAATGCAAAGAAGCAAATAACATTATTATGGTTGAAAATAAAAGTAGACCTGGCATGCAGATACTTGGAAAATGCTGGCACTAATGAAACCATAGTATTTACACTAAAACGAAATAGACATTTAGGGTTAAAAAACACCTTTACCTACCATAGAAATTTATTAGATAACTATAAAAATCAGAGTTACCTTAGTGCATTCTTCATCTGATTATTTCTTTATCCCACAAAAACCAGCCCAGGTCTTTTCTTTTCCTTCTGTGTTGGGTTCACACCAGGCATTTTCTTCTGTTGAGCAGCACAGGGTCTTATGACAGGCTGTCTCTCCCAATACTGTAAGCCTCTTTGCATGTCTAAACTCTCAGAAACTAATGCATTTTAGAGAGTGCTGATTAGGATCTTAGTTGACTTATTAATTAAGCTCAAGTTCAGCCTCTAGTGCTGCCTTTAAGACCAAATCATGCACATTTTCTCAAACACAAAGGTGAGAAAGGAATTCCCTTGCTTCTACTCCAAGAAATAGCTTGGTTTTCTTTGGTTAAAGAGCAATCCCCTGATCCCATTAGGAAAGAGTTCTGTCAGTGGCACTCTCTGTACCTTGCTTCAGTGTGGTCTGGGTTCAGACAGTATGTTAAAGAGCTGATCATTACTTTTTAAATATCTGAGATAAACAACTTAAAAGGAGGAAATGTCTATTTTGGTTCATGGTTCAAAGGTTTTAACCCATAGTTGACCCCTTCTCTGTTGGACCTGAGATGCGGCAGAGCATCATAGTAGCAGAGTGTGGGGTGGAGGATGCTGATCTCCTGTGGTGGCCAGGAAGCAAAAAGAGAGAGAAGAGACCAGAGTCCCAATATCCCTATCAAGGACATACCCTTAGTGGCCTCCGTTCCTCCCACCAGGTCCTACCTCTTAAAATTTCCATCACCTCCTAGGAGCTCTACCTGCTATGAATATATAAACTGAAAAGGGGGGGGGGAGACATTTAAGATCCACACAATAAAGGAGATGGGTTGTGTGTGTGTGTGTGTGTGTGTGCGCGCGCATTTGACAGAGCAACTTCTGAAAAAAAAATCTCGTCTTCTATTTGCTTTTAGATTCCTCAGTTTGAGCCCATGCCTCCAAAGTCAGCTTACTGTCCACTGAATCATTTATTGTAGTGAAATACGGTCCAGGTAAAGAGTCCCACCCAACTGAGGAAGTGTTTCACTGTACACTGGACCAGGACTCAAAAACTGGAAACTATAGAGCATGGCATGGGGAATACCAAGGAGTTTGAGTTCCTTGCAGTCATATTAAGTCAGATTTTAAAAAGGCATCCATTTGCCAATCAGCGATCCCAGGCCCATCTCCTTGTGCTGTGTCCCATGTCAGCCATATATACATAAGTACAGATGTTCAGATGCAGATCTCTCCTTCAAAAGTCCAAAGTCTATTGACTAATAAGCAGAACTTTAGGGTGGGGTCTGATAAGACGTAGGGGTAAGAGTAGGAAATACAAAATAGAGCTGCGGGGAAAGGCTAAGCAGACCCTGACGGAGGAAGACTGGCATTCACCAGGTCAATAAGGAGGCAAAGAATTTTTTTTTCAAAACATATCACAGGAAAAATTACTTGTAAATGTCCAAATTTGCCAAAGATCTGGAATTGACTCCCTATGGTACATTTACCTGTTACACTATGTGGAGTCAGAGACAATAGCCGAGCAGAGATGGAGGGAGAAGTCAGCATGAATGCTTCCAGGATGCTTATAGAAAGATCTTGGAGAGTTCCTTCCTTGTTACATTGGCTGTTGTTGAACTGGATGAAAGGAACTAAGAATTCAATCTCAGTATTTTCTAGTGGTAGCTAGAAACAAACCCCTATCATTTTAAATGATTTATTTTACTTATTGTGTGTGTGTGTGTGTGTGTGTGTATGTGTTTCTGTGTATGTTCTCACAATGGCCAGATGCTCTCAAAGTCCAGAGACATCTTGAGTACAGGTCATTGTGAACCTCCTGACTTGGGTAATGGGAGCCAAGTTCAGGTCCTTAAGACTAGTACTCAACCATTAATCCATCACTCCAGCCCCTCACTCTCATCACTTTTAAGTCCCTGGTCACCTATTCTCAGCACCAGAAATGTGGCAAAAGGTATGATAAAGATTAGCAAGATGATTAGATTATAAAGGAACTTCCACTCTATAGTGAAACCACTGGTTGACATCAGGGTTGATTTTGTAGTAATTAAGGGAAAACTTCAAAACCTAAAGGTCAGTATAAGATATTTTATGTTCTAGATGGCCCTAAAGCTACATAAAAACCACCTTTAAGCGACTATTGATCTTGACATCATCTCTGAAGAGTCTAGATCTGGCTTAGTGCAGCTTGATCCTGTAGCCCTCTCTGATTCATATTTTTCGATAAGTATCCTTTTAATATCATTTATAAGAACACTGTTGCATTGAGTTAGGACTCACCTGAGCTGAGTGCAAACAGTCACTGAACACATATGGGTCCTTAAAACCCTCATAGTTAATGGACTTCATTAAGATTGACTATACATTCTGAGGTAGGCTTAGCTCTCCCTAGAATATCCTCCTGCTTCTTACTGCCAAGCCTTCATTGGGGAAAATCTAGTCTACGGTCATTAATGTCCATATATTAAAAATTGTAGGATAGACATGTAGAACATTAACACCTTGACTTTGGTCACACAGACAATGAAGAAAAGAAGGAAGCATTTAAGCCAGGAGTCTTCAATTCTGCTTTTCCTCAATACTCTATTGTGACACCTAGGAAAAACCTAGAACAGATCAGTGTGAAGAAACCACTCATGGGAAACATCTCTTAAGCACCTTTGAAACACCCTTGGACGTCTAAGAGGATGTACCTTGGTATGCCCTTAAACATCTAAGACAATGATTTATAATGCACTCTCTTCCTCAAGAAAACAGGCTCTGCTCTATGAGAATGTTTGCCTGCTCATCTATAAGGCTTTTGGTATGGCAAGATTGCATATTATGTACCTCATGCAGAATGGAATATTTGAATTACTGTAATGACCTATGCTGCCTGAATTGTGTTCAGTGCTCTGATTCTTCACATAGCTGGGAAAATTGATCACATGTTTATGGCATTTTGTCAGTAGTTAGACTGAACTAATTCAGAAGCAAGCCATATTTTTCCTCAGTAACTGACATACCGTGAAGCAAGAAAGCTCTTAATTAGTTAGTAATTAAATGAATGGAACAAATGGCTTGGATGCCTATTGATAGAGGCATGCAAGAAAATATTGCCTGAATGATGACCAGTGCACAGGGGAACAGAAACTCTGTCATTAATAAACACTTGGCACCAGTGAGCTAGTAGTTCATGCAGTGTCTACACATGAGGGAAACAGGAAGTGCATCCAGTCTTCAATTCTTCATTGAAATGTTGAAGGGCTGAAGAGTCTTCTCTTGAGTTATAACGAACAGACTTCAGAACTTTTCCTGTTCCTAAATCTAAAAAATTAACAGTGAAAATTTCCAAATTACCCAGTGATCCGTAAATTCAATGAAAGCCCTATTAAAATTCCAACGGCATCTTTTTTGCAGAAATGGGAAAGAATCCTGAAATTGATATGAAATCCCTTAAGACCTCAATTGCTAAAGTGGTCTTGAACATGAAGAGCAAAGTACAGGAATCATATTTCCTGTTTCAAATTACACTGCAAACCTGTAGCAATCACACAGTCTAGTCTCACATCAAAACAGACATGTGGACCAATGGAACTGAATGGAAAAAACAAAAATAAAACCATGAATATACTATCAAGTGATTTTCAACCAGGGTACCAAGAACACACAATGGGACTAGGACAAGCTCTTCAATAAATGATTTGGGAAGCTGAATGTTCACACAGAAAACAAAAAGGAAAAAAAAAGTGGGTGCTTACATTAATTATATGTAGAAATTTACCAAAAGCATATCAGAAATTTAAACAGAAGATCTGGAACTATAAAGCATCTAGGGGAAAACTATATAACGTGGGTTTGGGCTGTGATTTTGTGGAATTGATAGCAAAGGAACAGGCAAAAAGTAAACAAGAGCGATTGCATCAAACTAGAACGTTTCTGCACAGCAAAGAACAAAATCAGCACAATGAAAAGGAAACATACAGAATGGGAGAAAATATGTACAAACCGTATATGTAATAAAGAGTAATTATCTAAAATGTGTAAGAAACTCATACAACTCAACAGCAAAAACTGAAATGAAATAAAATAATCTGATTTAAAATAGTCAAAAGCCCTAAAAAGACATTTTTCCCATGAAGATATAGCTGACCAACAGATATATAAAAAGACCAATAATGGGGCCGGGTGTGGTGGTGCCCGCCTTTAATCCCAGCACTTGGGAGGCAGAGGCAGGCGGATGTTTGTGAGTTTGAGGCCAGCCTGGTCTACATAATGAGTTCCAGGACAGCTGGGGCTACAAGGAGGCCCTGTCTCAAAAAAGAAAAAAAAAAAAAGACGAATAATGATCAGGTAATGAAATCAAAATGACAACGGGACATAGCCTTTTGCCTGTTAATATTGCTATTATCAAAAAGACAAGAGATGGTGAGTGTTCTCAGGGGAATGGAGAAAAGAAACCCTTGCATATGGTTTGTAAGAATATAAATTGGTGCAGTCATAATAGAAGACATCGTGTGATTCCTCCCAAACAAGAATAGAGATACAGTCAGAGATCATATATGTGTATTTATATTTGATGAAGTCAGCAAAGAGGCCACTGCACTTCTGGGTTCAGTGCAACAGTGTCGACAGTCTAGATATGGAATCAGTCTAAATGTTGGCAAACCAATGGTCAAAAAAGGTGTACACATGCAGTGGAATATTTTTCACTTTTATAAAGAAGAGAAGGCTAAGGCCAAGGCTGGTGGTGCATAACTGTAATCCTCACACTTGGGAGGCTGTGCTGGATAGCTTTAGTGTCAACATGACACACCTGGGTTGAGGGAGCCTCAATTGCAGGGTTGCCTCTATTGAACTGGCCTGTGGCCATGTCTGAGGGGCATCTTCTTGATGAGTGATGTGGGAGGGCCCAGCCCACTGTGGGTGGTTCCACCCCTGGGCAGGTGGGCCTGTGTTGCATAAGAAAGCAGGCTGGGCAGGGGTCAAGGGAGCAAGCCAGTAAGCAGCATTCTTCCATGGCCTATGCTCCAGCTCCTGCCTCCAGGTTCCTGGCCTGAGTTCCTACCTTGGGCTCCCGGATGAACTGCGACCTGGGAGTTGTAAGCTGAATAAACCCTTTCCTCCCCAAGTTGGTAGTGGTCAGAGTGTTTTGTCACAGCAATGAAGAAACAAACCAGGGCAGAGGCTGAGACAGGTAGACCACATGTTTGATACCAGCCATGAGTTACCTAGTGAGTTCCAGGCAAGTTTGGGCAAAGAAAAGTTGAGAGATGAGAGAAATGGAGTGAGAAGATACAAACTTTCAGTTGTAAGATGAACACATTTTTAATGTAATGCATGCTGATTATACTCAATAGCAATGTACTATATATTTTTAATTTGCTAAAAGAATAGACCTTAAGTAGTCACATTGGCAGCTATGTAGAGTGAATAAGTTAACTTGCTTGATTGTAGCAGTCATTTATAGCGTATCAAAACTATATGTGCATGCATTGTATATAGTTAGATGTATAATATTCTCATTAATTATAGGTGTAATAGTATCTTACATATTTTATGTATATGTATTATATAATTAATATGTATGCATTATATATTATACATAGCTAATATATTATAATTAGTATGTTTATTAATATATGTTGTATACAACAATGCATTATGGTATTAAGTATTATGTTATATATAATGAATATTATTTATTATATATAAATTATATACATATAATTTTATGAGTAAGTTATAACTCAATAAAGTTGGGGGAAAAGTATTTGGACTTTCCCTCATCCAGAGTTAGAGTGTCAGCCTCAGGCACCTTTACATGATCTCTAGGGTCAGGTAGGAGTTTGATTCACAATTCAGGAACTGAGACAAGGATCCAACAAACGGTGCCTCACTGGGCTTATCTGCACACAGCCCTCTTCTGTCATGGACACAGATGGGGGACTGCCTAACCCAGTTGCCACAGCATTTCTTGGTTAAGAAAATGTTAAATCTATTCATATGGTCACATGTACAGGTACAGATAAACATTTCTGTAAACCAATCATGACAAACACATTTTAATTTATGAATGATTTAGTCAGAGTTGAATAGGCAAGTCAATTATGGCCAATGAGACATAAGAAATCCCTGGGAAGTTCTGTGAAAAGAACCATCACACCTCCATTGATGCAGAGTTCAGAGGAAGGCTGTGCTTCTGCTGCCTCATCTTTATTTACTCCCTATTTCTGCGGCTATTCTGTGAGAAAGAGATGCTTAGAGCATCTGCTGAGTAGCTGAAGATGCTGGAACCAAAAGATCAAAAGAATCAGTGTTCTTGATGACTGTTTAGCTTGAGATCTAAGTTGGGACCTCACAGCTCTGAACAACCTACTGAACTAAAGACAAATGACCTTAAGGCCTGACCCATTTTTGTTGCTAATTTATACTGCTTTTTCCTCCCCTTATTAAAGATTGATGGTCAAAACCTTGAACAAGAAGTGATTTGTTATTGGGACTAGTTTCTCATTGAGATTGGGGCCTTCTCTCTTTTCACTAGAATTCCTAGTCTTACATCAGTAGGTAGCATGATACACAAGCTCAGTAAATGTATGAAGCACATATACACACATGTCTACATGATAAAACATCATTGTGAAGTTTAGAGTGGTATGAAAAAACCCCAAATGTTTAGAGAAGGAATGTTAGCGTTTGAGGAGAACCTAACACAATCAACCTTTGATTTCCCACACTAGTTTGGTACCAAGGGCAGCTGATATGGGCCATTTGCCATGGGTGTATGCACCAAGGGCTGCACTGATTGTAGAGACTTTGAAAACAGATCAAAGAGTGGATGTGTTCTTTATTATCACCATGAGGCAGAAATTCCAAACAAGGTCTATGATAAAGGACTCCTCTTCAGGAAAAATATGCTATCATCAGTATAAGTCCTCAACAATTGCGGTTATTACTGAGTTTTAATGATATAGATGAGCTTTAATGGATATTTTTGTTATTTATTATTTAATAAGCATCAAATTCTACATACAAGTTAATTGGTGACATTTGGATCCCTCCTGTCTAGCTTCCAGTGTAGATCAGGTCCCAGAACTTGTGGTACTGTTTATTTCATCAGGTAATTCTGTATAGACATGGATAGCCCAATGATTGAAAAAGATGAAAGAACAGAACTAGAGACAGCTCATTTCTGACATCTTAAGTAATTATGTACATAATTAGTTTATGTGTACCTTTAAAGCAATGGGCAGAATAAAGGTGCAGAGTATTATGTTCTTGTTTGTTATGTACAAATTTTAGCTCATAAGCAAAGCTGAATTTGAGTTTTCTGATGTGATGTTTTAGATGATATTAGTAGATACCAAAAATAGATTATGTACAAATAAAATAGTCAGAAGTCAGTCTTATCAAAATACAGCAAAATAACAGTTAACATTAATCCTCAAAATTCAGCACATAGAAACACAAAGAGGCTTAGCTACACAACAATAAAATGCAAATAGATGGGCATTTTGTATATGAGTACATTGCCTGCATGTGTATAAGTGAGCCTATGTCCTGAAATGCCCACAGAGGTCAGAATAGAGTGTTGGATCCCCTAGAACTGGAGTTATGGAAGTTGTTAGCCCTATGTGGGTGCTGGGAATTAAACCCAGGTCCTCTTCAAGAGAAGCCAGTATTCTTAACCACCGAGCCATCTCTCTAGTCATGAGATGGACTTTTTAGTATAGAGAAAAAGATTTGAATTTCAAAACACCACCATGAGAAATAGAAGATGCTGTCCGTTGCTGAGAGAAACTAAGAGGATACAGAATGCTCAGCTGCCCCATCATTTTCGCAAGAAACTAACTGGATACTTGCTCTAAAGCCATAGATTAAGTAATATTAATATCAGTTATGCTAAAGCTCCTTTCCATGATTTTTACAGGTTTTATAAGATTTAGCAGGTATTTGGGGTATATTTTTCTGGTGAAGGCAGTTTGGTCAACGTTCTTTTACATTTAGGAAAGTCATTGAAAACTGAGATATTTGATCACAAAGAAATGAAGAACTGGCCAAATGGCTAGTACCTGCACAGAGGTCTAAGGAATGTTTTGTGAAATGGGGGTTTTGTGAATCTGGAAAATGTATTCTCACATTAATGCTTTTAACTATTTGTGCATCTGTTGATTATTTAGAAAGAAAAAATTTAATTAAATAAAATTCCCAATTTTGATGATTTTTGAAGGAAAGATGATTGAAGTCTAGTTAGCTATCTACAAAATATACAAATATAAATAGGCACCCCCACCCAATTTTGATGAGGTCATTGGCCAATTTGTAGAAGAGTCAATAAGACATTGTCATGTTGTTTTCTGCATGTTAGTATAAAATTTTTCCCTTCTTGGAAATCCATCAATATATTAAATAATTGATCTTCTAATACTTTTTTTCATTTTTAGCAAAGAAAATTTTCAGTAAAATGTCCATGGAAAATTTTTGTCTGTCCTTCTTTTATTTCCATCATTATTATCCATCCATTTCCCAAATGTGACTGAAGACCATGGTACCAGAAGAGGAAGGTTCCACAATGAACACATTGCCTTCATGTGTCAAAAGCACTAGGAACTCCCCTTTCAGAAGATGTGTTAGGGAGAAATCCAAGATTCAGACAAGTTAGATGTCCAAGATCCCTAAGTAAAGAGCTGTCAGGAACATTATCCTTGAGGCTTCAGAAGATCCCAACAGTCCAAGCATCGGGTAAAGATAGCCTTCCCTTGTTAGAAAGAACGGTATGGTCAACTGTTTGGATAACCACAAAGTGTCCATCCAGGCATGCTTGCTTCACCCTAACATTTTTTTCCACTAAATAATAAATATCAACTGTGAAGTAACCTATTCATGTAAGCAAAAACATTATCTAATCCTGTTCATTTTGATTCATACATATACAATGGCCTTGATTATACTTTTTGGTCATGTTACATTTCTAGTTAAAGTTTATTAAAAACAGAATGTTCAGTGATGTAAAAGGAATCACTGTGGAAATCCACAGTAAATCCTGGACTCACAGCCTCACTCCCCTACTCAGTAGCAATCATGAAGATTAACACAGGAACGGCACAGGGCCCCCTTTTCATTCATGCTATACTGTGCCGTTTCTATGAGAACGCATAACAAGGAGATGAAATCTTGAAATACCTTTGGAAATGCTAAAAACTCAGTGGGGCACGATGACCTGCTGGAAACATCTCCACTCACATTATGGCAAAGAGCAGTAGCAATGTGGGGAAAGGAGAAATGGGTAGCAGAGATATGGGTAAAAAAATTGATGCACTGCTAAGTTTGAAGCTCTGATTTGTAAAACCAAGGGTCACATGTAACACCAACTGCAATTTATTTTGGACAGGGTTGGTATCCTATAGGCATTCACTTATCTTTCTTTCAATTTTTCCCCAATTTCTAGCCAGTGAATTTTGCCCATCATTTCCTATCATTTTCATTTTTGTCTGTCTTATCAAATTTATCTGACAGTTATTGCAATCACTGAGTGCCAAGCAATTTATAAAGATCATCTGGTTTATAGTTCAGGATGTGGTTGTCGTTCAGGAATTACTTTTTCTATTTTGCTGTGAAGGGAAATGGGGGCCAAAAATGTCAACATAGCTCATAGGAAGGATGTAAGATTTGAAACCCTGGTCCCTTCTGGAGCATTCTCCATTAAACACCCTCCCTCAATGATGGTGTTCTCCTTCATTTGATACACTAGCTCAATTCATACTTGGGAGCTTATAAATATCCTATGAAATAAGGTGACTTAGGTAGGTGAAACATAAAGCCCAGCTTGGCTGAACACATCCCAACATAGCTAATCAATCAGGAAGACAGCAAAAGAAGAGTCATCTCTGTGCTTTGAATGTTGGTATAGTTTGGGAGAAGGGCGAGGAGGAGGAAGAGGAGGAGGAGGAGGAGGAGGAGGAGGAGGAGGAGGAGGAGAAGGATGAGGACAAGGATGAGGAGGACAAGGAGGAGGACAAGAAGGAGGAGGAGAGTGATGATGATGATGATGAGGAGGAGGAGGAGGAGGGTAAGGGTGAGAACAAAAAGAAGATGAAGAAGAAAAAGGAAGAGGAGGAAAAGAAGAGGAAGAGGAAAGGAGTAGAGGGGATGGGGAGGAGGAAGTGGAGGGGGAGAATGAAAAGAAGATGAAGAAAGAGAAAGACAAGAAAAAGAAGAGCAAGAGGAAAGGGAGGAGGAAGGAGGAGGAGGAGGAAGAAGAGGAGGAGGGAGAGGAGGAAGGTATTCAAAAAGGTAGAAAAGGAATGCTTGCCTCACAATTCAGATATGAGTCCTGGGGAGACAGTGACTGAGATGCCAATTGAAGGAGCTACTTCCACGGGAGATGCTGATACACAGGATGTTGGTCATGCTGGCTAGGAACAGAGTGGGAGGGAGAATTCTGCACCAGGTCCATGAGGCAAATGGTATAATTTTGTTTTAAATTAGGGTAAATTATCTGTTCAAAGAAATATTTCGGGGGAGCTTAATTTAAAACCATTGATATGTTAAATTTGTAAGTTGTTTGAGGAATGCCATCATTCTCAAAGTCCTGTAGGGCAAAGCAGATCCCTTTTTATTCTCCTTTTGCAGTCTTCATTGGAGTTTAATAAATTTTGTGTAAGTCTTGACCTTTTACTTTTTCAGTTTATGCTTAATTATTTTTTGTTAACCTGTATTTCATCAGAATGTTCTCTATTATATTTTTGACTTGGTCCTTATTGAGTGAGAACTTCACTTTTGTATATTCCCTTCTTTCCCTTCATTTGAATCAAGAGGCCAAGAAGAGATGGTATATTTGTTTCATAAACAAGCTACCATATTGATTTATCTTTATAGATATAAGAGCTTTTAGATGGTTCATTAAATAGGAAATTTGACTTATCTGTAGTTGTATATTTTTATCTTCTTAGCTATTTGCATGACTCACTTTTCTAAAATAATGCAAAATAACAGAAGCAAAATCACATACTGGATATTAAGGGTCATGAATTTTGTGTTAGGGTGTGTTTGTATGATGTATATGAACATCTGTGTACATATGTGTTTATCATATAAAGGAAATATAGTATTAATTGTCCTGTTAAGGAATAGGTAGAAGAAGTTGTTAAGAATCATTGTAATATTTATCATGGTACCTAGAAATCATTCCTGCAGCGGGGATTGTATTAGTAAGGACTTTCTGAGCAAGAATATAAGAATAGGACTGGGGAGATGGCTCAGCTGGTAAAGTGCTTGCCACACAAGCATGAGGACCTCAGTTTCATCCCTAGAACTCATGACAAAAAGCACAAAGTGATGACATGCACCCACAATCAAAGCACTGGGGAATGGGAGATAGGCAGGTCCTTGAGGGATTGCTGGTCAGCCACCTAGCCAGTAAGTTCTGGGTAATATCAGTAGATCCCATATCAAGAAAAAAAGTGGAAAACAACTGAGGAAGAGACCCAGGTTGACCTCTGCCCCACCTCCACACCCCCCTTCACTTGCACACACATGCACTCTCAATCACGCCCCCCAACACGTATACAGACACATCAACACAAACAGGAGATTGGCCTGGATTCCCCTGCATTCATTGCCTGTAACAGAGAAACATGCATCTTTTTAATTCTATAAACACACATCTCCAATAATCTCAAATTTAACCATGTTATAAAAAAACTTTAGGGTAATTTTAAAAATGAATGATGACAGGAAAGCAGAAATGATCACCATGAAACTGAACAAATATTAAGTAATTATGTGGAAACCTCAAACCTCATTACCCCAGGGGTTTCTAATATGAAATCAAAATAGAGATGGCTCTGAGCAGGTACGAGCTAGGCATGCAGTTGTTGCTTAGCTCACAAAGAAGAAGCTGCTTTCAAAACTCAAACTTTTCTGGCTCATGGGTTCCTTCAAAGTGGATTAAAGAGCTCATCTTTCATTTCTTTTAATTTTTCTATCTCAGTGAGAAGGTCCACTAAAAGTATAGATGCTAACTTCTTGGAAATAAGACAGGCAAAGATTTTGGTGGTGCATTTTTAGGCTGGTTCTTCCAGAGGATGAAAAGAGCAGAATGTATTTTCTCCAGAAAGCCTTTACCCACCCTTCTGCCACCTCAAGAGAAATTTGCCTGTAAGCCCCATGTCATACACTTTGTCAGTGCCTGTAAGCCCTATGTCATACACTGTGTCAATGCCTGGCACTTTGTATTTTAATTGTGTACATATTTGTTTCCTAATAAGATCACGGAAAGAAGTCATATGTTTGAATAACTTCCACCCATACTGTATGGTGCCCAGCACAAAAAACTGGGTGTAGAAGTCTCAGTGAATTAAGTATTACTGACTGTGCAGGTAGATGAACAGATGGGTGGGACATACATGGATGGATGGATGGATGGATGGATGGATGGATGGAAAGTGAGTGATAAACACAGCTTGGCTCTCTTAACAACATTATTGTACTATCGATAAGAAGAATGAGGCCACACACAATATGTGCCAAGGCTTTAATATGGGTTGTTAGCCCTTGTCATGTTCCTCCTAGATAGAGATCGTTATCTGCCCTCAAGAGATAAAGAAGCAAGTCTCAGAGATGTCTGCCAATTTACCAAGGCTCACATGAAAGAGACTGGCAAGCCCATCTATCATCAAAAACCATGATGCTTCCTGTGTGCAGAGTCATCAGGTATCACAAACAATTTCTCTCTTTATCCTATGATCTGCTTGGTGTTCTTATTCTGCAAATATTATTTACTTTAAAGAATTTGAAGATGAATAAAAAAATGTTCAAAAGTGGGTGAAATCCCCAATGTTTTTTGAAATTAGAGATAATGTATTGCGAAGCACTAAATAAGCATTGAATCTGTTTTATGAGTGAATGGATTAACTTAGATTGTAGTGGCATTCCAGTATCACGTACAGTCTCATGCTTTGCTCCAGATCTCCATTGCAGTTGGTGTCACGCACACACGCTGCCAACTGACTGTATGCTTCAAAGAAATTGTAGAAATAGGGCAATCATTTTTAAAATGTGAAAGTGGGCTGGAGAAATGGCTCAGCGGTTAGGAACACTAGTTGTTCTTGAAGAAGACCCAGGTTTGAATCCCAGCACCCACATGGCAGCTAACAACTGTCTGTAACTCTAGTCTCAGGGGATCGGACAGCATCTTCTGACCTCTGCAGGCATTGCACAACACGGGTGTACTTACCTACATGTAGGCAATACACTCATCACTCATACACATAAAATAAAAATAGTAAATAAAAATTTTTTTTAAATGTGAAAGAGTATCAACAACTCACAATTCTGATGAAGACCAAATAAGTAGTTTCTTAAATATGTTTTCCTTTTTTCAATACAAAGTTTTAGGACACAGAAATGCTGTCTTTTATGTGATTTCTAAAATAAAATTCACCAAGGAACATATGTGTGTGTGTGTATGTTCAATAATCATTTGTAAAATGAGCAGAATTTAATACCATGACATTTAAGCAGATCTGTACTTGTCATATTGGTAAGTACTACCAAACACCACCAAATTTGTTTACTTAAGCAAGTCTCGAGATCATCCAAGGGAAACTTTAAAGTGAGAGGTGTTAACAAAAACAAAGGAAAACAAGCAAGCAGAATTGAGACAGTAGCTCTAAAAGAAGATGAGGGTCAGGCCCACAGTAGGGGAGTTGCTAGAACCAGCACTTAACAAGTTTTGAATAACAGAGGAACTTACAACAAAGAAAAAGCAATTGCTTTGAAGCTAGTTGCATGCACGTCTTTAAATTTTGTTCCAAATTTGATGCTAGGTTTGAAATAAAAGTAGTTGTTCAAGGATTCATGCTTTTTCATCAAAAAGCACTATTGCCAAAAGTCTCTGCTATCCCAGCTTCCTCCAGTTATGTGAACAAAAAGGAACCTCTAATTAAACCTGGTCATTGTGTCTAGCCATCAGTTCTTGCCTGAGGAGAGTTCATTCAATCACCTAGTGAGTAATCAGAAGAAAACCTTATCTCATAATTATGGCCTTGGCATAATAGAGAAAGTGTTAAAATATAGCAAGTTGTGCCACACATATCTATAAAGTGACTCTAACTTCTGACCAGCTTGAGCAAGTGTGTCCATTGTTCAGGGCATATGATAGAGGGAATTTCACTATTGGACAAAATAAATGAATTGGCATCGTTAGACTGCTTCTTTATCATCCGCTTCTTGGACATTGATTGTTTGTTAGTCAAGTTTAGTTACAAAAAAATTAACTTACTCTCCAGTTTGAGGAGGATACTGGAAATCCCACCCTGGCCTCTGTATGCATGCATGGAAGCAGGTGCATGCACACAGGCACATACGCCCACACACTCATGTGTATGTACTTCACCAACATACAAACATACAACACACACAAGAAAAAAAAGAAATATATCTCCCCACAGTTCTATAGGCTAGGTCTGAAATCAAGGTGTTGGCAGACCATGCCTCTTCTGTGGCCTCTGGGACAGAATCCTGCCTGGTGTCCTCCAGCTTCTGATGGTCCCTGGTGGTCTTTTGGGTTGTCACAGAAATCATTCCTGCCTCAGTTTGGATATGCCTGCCTTCCCTTAGTGTTTCTGCATGCTCCAATTTCCTTAATTTTAAAAGAACATCAGTTCTTGGATTTACCCCCCCCCCAATTTAATAGAATCTTATATTAATTTGGTTACATCCACGATGTCTTTGTTTATAAATAAGGCCAAATTGGGCTTAGGTCCCAAAGGTATCATCTTGAAGTTTATAATTATCCCCATAGCAGAAATTACTTTTTAAGAAATTACTACCACAGGCTGGAATGATGGCTCAGTGGTTAAGAACACTGACTGTTCTTGCAAAAGACCTGGGTTCAAATCCCAGCACCCACATGGCAGCTAACAACTGTCTGTAACTCCAGTTCCAGAGGATCTGAAAGTCTCTTCTGTCCTTTGCGGGCATTGCACGACACGGGTGCACTTACCTACATGCAGGCAATACATACATACACATAAAATAAAAATAATAATAGTAAATAAATAATTTTTTAAAAAATTATTACCACATTTCAAGAATAGTTGTTGTCTTAATATTCCAAAGATGAGACACACATAGACTATTTCCTATGTGGGATTTATATAAATATTGGGTAGCGAAGGATGATTGCCTAGTAATGGCCCTCCTCCAAATGGACATGTCCGAGTCTGGAGACATGGCTCAGTGATTAAGAGCACTGGCTGCTCTTGCAGAGGACCCAGGTTTGATTCCCAGCACCCACATGGCAGCTAGTAACCATCTGTAACTCCAGTTCCAGGGGAATCCAATGCCCTCTTCTAACCTCTGTGGGCATTGCACGATGCATGGGTGCACTTATATACATGCAGGTGATACACTTATACACACAAAATTTTTTAAAAGTGAAATAGTTTGTTAAATGGACATTGCTACGGAGCACAAAAACCTAGCACTATGTGCCTGCTCCCATGGGTCCCTGCATGTTTGGGTTCTGAAGAAATGGGTATACAAGTGTTTTGTATAGAAAATTTTAATTATTAGAAGATGAAATTCTCAAATTTGGATATTTGCTATTTTCGTGGTTTGGGTATTATAATCTTGTTCTTTTATTAGTGAGTTTTGTTTTTTCCTAGGCTTTAAAAAATTTCCTATGATATATTTATGAAGAGCATGAAGTTCTTTGGGTATATAACTGCAGGATCACAGGTAAGAAGATGCTGAGTCTTGGGGACTTCTAAAGTGAATGTACCATTTTTGGTTCAATCAACAATGAATGGAAGTTTTAATTGCTCTGCACTCCTGGAAAGATTAGGGAGTACTCTGGATTTATTTCTAATAAACATGTAGCTATATTTTATGGTTTGAATTGCATTTCTCCAGTGACAGATGATGTGGAACATATTCTCAAATGCTTATTTGCCATCTTTGGTGAGATATATGTTGAGTTCTTTGACACATTTTGAACTTGGATTTCTTTCCATTTTGAGTTTTCAGAGTGTTCGTATATGTGAGTAACAATCTTTTGGTAAAGTATACCTTTTGCGAGTATTTTCTCTAAGTCTATTGTTTCCCGTCTTCGTTTTCTATTTTTAAAAACCATTTACTTTATGTTTACTTATGCATATGTAACTATGTGTGTCTGTGTGAAAGTACATGCACAAGTGTGTATGTGAATGTCCGCCAGAGCCGAAAGAAATAAGCGGGTCCCTTAGAGGTGGAATGCATTGTGGGCTATCTGACATGGGTGATGGGATCTGATCTCTGACCCTCATAATAAGAGTAGCAAATGCTCTTAACCACCAAGCCATCTATCCAGTCCTTATTCTCTTGAAAATATATTTCACAGGGAAGAAGTTTTTAATTTTCATGAACTCCGGTTTACAAATTCTTTCTTTCATTGATCATTTCTTTGGCAGTGTATCTGAAAAATCATCGTCATGTTCAAGATTGTCCATATTTGATCCTTCACCAAATTCTAGAAGTTTTATAAGTTTGAGTTTTTCTTTAAATCTTACCCCACTTTCAGCTAATTTTTTTTGTGATGAATGCAATGGTTGTATCTAGATTCATTTATCTTCACGTGCCTGTCCAATTGTTCCAGCATAATTTGTTGAAAAGGCTATATTTTCTTCAATGTAATGCCTTTGTTCTTTTGTCAAGCATTAGTTTACTGTATTTATGTGGGTTGAGTTCTAGTCTCTCTATTCTGTTTCTTTGATCTGTTTGTTTTTACACCAATAGCACTTTGTTTTGATTACTGTGCTATCATGGTTGAGATTTATAGTAACTTTGTTCAATATTTTGTTGACTCAATCTGTATTTGTCAGGGTTCTACAAAGAAAACAGAACCGGTATAGAGATTTATCAGCTTAGCTCACAGGATAGAGTCTGAGTAGTCCAACAATGACTGCACCACACTGGAGAGGCTGAGAATCCATAGTTGCTCAGTCCACAAAGCTGGATATCTCAGTAGTCCCAATCTGGCCCTGAAGGTCTGATGAATTCCAAAAGACCAGCTAGTCTTCAGTATAGAGCAGCAAGACGAACTCACCAGCAAGAGAGAAGGCAAGCAGCAAGAAGCCTGGCATACTCCTCTGCCTTGGCCTTTTATACCAGCTGCCATCAGAAGGTAACACCCACAATTAGGGTGTGTAT
>NW_008356473.1:2479494-2480440 GCF_000622305.1 Nannospalax galili | reverse complement strand
CACCTCTGCAGGTCTTGGCACTTTCTCTGGAGGAGTGACCCATACTTTCATCCCAGAAGGGTCTGTCTGGATTGGGTTGTTGCAGTTTCCCATTGACCTTAATCACAGGACATGGTAACACCAAAAGTCCCCCTAAGGAATCTCCTGCATTCCAGATATAATCTTCATTACCTCCATTGTTAATCAGTCCAATGTCCCCCTGGTAGTCTGGGTGAATCACCCCTCCTAATACTGTTATTCCTTTCTTATCCTGCTGACTTAAGGGCATCAGAAACCCAAAGTGTCCAGGGGGATGTCTTAGCTCCCAGTTCAATGGAATGTTTGTTGTCTCTCCTGACAGAAGCACTCGCTCCTCTGGAACCAAAACATCCAAGCCAGTAGAGTGCAAAGTCGAGGGTACAGGAAGCAAAAATTTTCCTAGTGGGCCACCAGGGATGATAGTGAGTGGAATCATTCCCACTTCCACCCCTTGATTCCTGGACCCGTGAATCCTGGCTATAGGGGAAAGTGTACCATATATTGGATACTGATTCAAAGCATATACTGCCTTCTGGAGGACGCTGCCTCAGCCCTCTAGGCTATTGCCACCTAATTGGCATTGTAACGGTGTCTTTAAGAGACCATTCCACCATTCTATCAAGCCAGCTGCTTCAGGATGGTGGGGAACATGGTAGGACCAGTGGATTCCATGACCATGGGCCCACTGTCACACTTCTTTGGCTGTGACATGAGCTCCCTGGTCAGAAGCGATGCTGTGCGGAATACCATGATGGTGGATAAGGCATTCTGTAAGTCCCTGGATAGTAGTTTTGGTAGAAGCATTATGTGCAGGAAAGGCAAATCCATAACCAGAACAAGTATCTATTCTTGTAAGGATAAAGCACTGTCCCCTCCAAGATGGAAGTGGTCCAATGTAGTCAACCTGCCACCAGGTTGCAGGCTGGTC
>NW_008356473.1:2467622-2479268 GCF_000622305.1 Nannospalax galili | reverse complement strand
ATATAATCTATAATCGCACTTCTGGCCATTTCTCCTTCCAAGCAAAATGCACAACCATGTGCACTGCCCGAAATTCTGCCCATTGTAAAGACTTTCCTTCCCCAGTGTCCTTCAGGGTTGTTCCAGAAATTGGCTGTAATGACACAGCTGTCCACTTCTGAGTAGTGCCGGCATAGTGTGCAGAGCCATCTGTAAACCAAGCCCTAGCCTTCTCTTCCTCACTGGCCATTTCTCCTTCCAAGCAAAATGCACAACCATGTGCACTGCCCGAAATTCTGCCCATTGTAAAGACTTTCCTTCCCCAGTGTCCTTCAGGGTTGTTCCAGAAATTGGCTGTAATGACACAGCTGTCCACTTCTGAGTAGTGCCGGCATAGTGTGCAGAGCCATCTGTAAACCAAGCCCTAGCCTTCTCTTCCTCAGTCAACTGAGCATAGGGCACACCCCATGAAACCATAGGTGCATGCTTGAGAACAGAAGGCATCATAACAGGAGTAGGAACCATAGGCATTTGGGTAACTTCTTCATGTAACTTCCTGCTTAAGCCCAATCACACATATATCACTTCCATTTGATAATGGATTGTTGCTGTGCACGGCCTACTTTATGGCTTGGGGAGTCAAATAACACCCAGCTCATGATGGGCAGCTCTGGTCGCATGATGACTTGGTGGCCCATTGTCAAATATTCCGTTTCCACTAAGGCCCAATAGCAGGCTAAGACCTGTCTCTCAAAAGGAGAATAGTTGCCCTCAGATGAAGGCAAAGCCTTACTCCAAAATCCCAATGGCCTCTGCTGTGACTCTCCTATGGGGGCCTGCCAGAGACTCCAAACAGCATCTCTATCTTCCACTGATACCTCAAGCACCATTGGGTCTGCTGGATCATATGGCCCAAGGGGCAGAGCAGCTTGTACAGCAGCCTGGACCTGTTGAAGGGCCCTTTCCTGTTCCAGGCCCCACTCAAAGGTAGCTGCCTTCTGAGTCCGTTGATATATGGATTGGAGTAACACACCCAGATGAGGAATGTGCTGCCTCCAAATTTCTGTCTTAGTTTGTCCTTCCTTGTTGTGACAAAATATTCTGACCACTACCAACTTGGGGAGGAAAAGGTTTATTTAGCTTACATATCCAGGGTCACAGTTCATCCAGGAGCCCAAGGTAGGAACTCAGGGCAGGAAACTGGAGGCAGGAGCTGGAGTACAGGCCATGGAGGAATGCTGCTTACTGGCTTGCAACTCTGGCCCCTGCTCAGCCTGCTTTCTTATGCAACACAGGCCCACCTGCCCAGGGGTGGCACCACCCACATTGGACTGTGCTCTGCCACATCACTCATCAAGAAGATGCCCCTCAGACATGGCCACAGGCCAGTCCAATAGAGGCAATTTCCCAATTGAGGCTCCCTCAACCCAGGTGTGTCAAGTCAACACTAAAGCTATCCAGCACAATTGACCCCTTGTCAACTTGACACACAAACCACCACTATTAAACCATAACCTTTCCAATTCTTGTCCCCAAGATATGATGTTAACATAAATATCACAACATAAGACAGTACAACCTTAAAAACCCCACAGTCCTTAAAAAATCCAAACGCTTAAAAGTCCATAGTCTCTTAAAAGTCTCTTAACTGTGGGCAGTCTTCTCTAAAATCCAAAACAAGTACTGTCTTATTTCCAAGGAAAGAATCGGGCATACCTAAGCAAAACCAAAGTCCAGCAAAGTAGTTCCAGGCTGGACATCTGGGATTCACTCACGATCTTCTGGGCTCCAAAAGGTACTGGCAGCTCCACTTCTCTGACTCTGCTGTCCACAGCACACTCGGCTCATCTCACAGACCCAGGCCAGCTCCATTCCACATCTACTGCTGTCTTGGTGGTCATCCCATGGTCCCGGCATCTCCAAAAAGCTGGGGTCGCCACTGAAACTGAGGCTATACCTTCACCTATGGCTTCTTCTTGCCTCTCTGGGTGCAAAGCCTCAGATTCTCTCCATGACCCCTTCAATCCTGGGGTCTTCGCTGCAACTGAAGCTGAACTTTCACCTATGGCCTTTCCTGGGCTCTCAGGGTGCCAAGTCTCAGTGCTCTCTGTGATCTCTTCATGCTTTCAACACCAGAACCATGCAGAAGACTCTTACATATTACCAAGTCCTGCTTCTAGCTTGAAATAGAGGTGGGGGGCCCGTTTGAGTGCTGACCCTGAGGAAATACCTCCCAGAAGGCTTCACCACAGCGATGCTGGTATCTTGTTACTTATAGCTGATTTTTCATCCCCAGCTAACCAGTATCAATTGTCCCAGTGAAGCAAAGGTTTTACTTCAGGTTCTGGTCTCTTCTTAATCACAGCTGTTTCTTCAGCCCCAGCCGACCAGTACCCATAGATTCTCAGTTCAAAATCTCACATGAACAGCCCTGATAGTCTCCACTTCCCTGTGAAGCTTCACAAGCCAGGCCTCCATTGTCCACTACTCTTTCAATATAGCTGTTCCAAGCTCCACAGCAACAAACTCTAAGCATGCAATGGCTTTTCCAGCCTAAAATTCCAAACACTTCCACAGTTCTCCCCAAAACACCAAGGTCGGGTCTGTCACAGCAATATCCCACTCTCTGGTACCAACACTAGATCTTTCTCCTCTCTGCATAAACTAAAACCAGTTTGTCAATATCCACAAAATAACTTGCTAGGATTTTGATTTGTAGCCCAGGGAGTCTACAGATCAAGGTGGAAAGAACAGACACCTTAACAATATTCAGTCTATCAGTGAACATAGATTATTCTTGCATTGACTTATTAAAAACATTGGAGAACATATGCCTACACAAAAACCAGTACATGGAAGTTTATAGCAACTTTGGTCCAAACTTGTTGCAACTAATATGCCCTTACATAGCGAATGGATCACAAGCTACAGTATATACAGAAAACAGAATATTCCACACTAAAATGATTTAAGCTATTAATTCGTGAAAATGCATAGGGGAAACTTAAATGTGCATTGCTTAGCAAAAGAAGCTGATCTGAAATGTCTACATGCCGTGATTTCAACTACATGACATTTTGGAAAAAGTCAAAATTGCAGGAAGCAGTAAAGAGATGGGTGATTGTCAAGGACTGGAGGGGAGAGGGAGAGATGAATAAATAGACCACAAGATAAATTTAGGATGGTAAAGCTAGTTTGTATGATGCATGATGGATACAGGTCATTAAATTTATACAAATGCACAGGAAATATATATATATATATATATATATATATGTATGTATAAAACATTAACAATGATCCCAAGTATAAACTATGGATCTGAGGTAAGGATGATGTGTTGTTTCAGGGTCACTTAGGTTAACAAATACACCATTCTGGTGGAGGATATGGATAACAGTGGAGACTATTCATGTGGTGGGGTGGGGTGAGAATTTTCTGCCTTCTGTGCAATTTACAATGAATACAGAACTACTCCTAAAATATAGTCTATCAAAAATATTGCAAGAAAAAATTAAGTTCTAAATCATATGTATAAATGTTGAGAGCAAAAGTTCATTTTATCTTCAATGACTTGACAGTTTTTTTTTTCCTTTCTGGGTTATGATTTATTTTTCTGTTACTCCCAGTCTATTTTGTAAATAATTTTCTTTACTCTTTTATCTTGTGTTGCTATTTATTGCAATTCTTGTTTTCCTTTCAATTTTATGACTATTATATCTTACCCACTCACTCATTTCAATCATTCTGTAGTTTAGGGGAATATGATATGTTTCAATTGGGATTGATTTTATGTTTGACTGACTTTTCATATTTATGCCTATAGAGTATTTTAGTTTTCACTTGGTCTCTTTAAAATTTTTGTCATTTTTTTGTTATTTTGTTTATCTGACATGCAAAATAGTGCATTTCATTATTTGATTGTCATACATACACATCATTGTACTGTCTCTTGATCTCTCCTCCTTTTTATACCATTCTTGCTGGTCCCCTCCCTTTCCTACTCCGAGAGAGAGAGAGAGAGAGAGAGAGAGAGAGAGAGAGAGAAATTGAATCTAGATTCTGCATATGAGAGAAAACATGATAATTTGTCTTGCTTTTCTCCTCACCCTCTCTACTCCCTTTAGACTTCTCTGAATATTCATTTATGTCATCAAAAATGTGCCCCCATATAGATTATATTTTTTTCTGTTTATTTTATGCTTTATTTTGGGAACAGTGCAGAAGTGATGATTTAGTTCAGATCTTGGTTACCTAACAGTTAGATTGTGTCAACCCTGGTCTAGGAACTCTGCATGCTCGGTTTTTCTTTTACAAATTATAACAGTGCCCAGCAAGGATAATTGAATGCCTATAGTTTCATGATCAATGAGCAGCAGAGTTGTTACCAAAACCTTGAGATCATAGATTCAGAAGAGTGAGTTCTACTACCCCAACGTGTGTCAGATTTTGACCTATGTTTAAGAGCCATTTTCTCCCCAATAATCTCCATGTGAAAAATTCACACTTCCGAGGAGAAAAAACATTTTCTTCACCATTTCTATATTCTCTGCTGTCTTGGGCAGGCACTGAAGTCTGTACACCCACAGAACTGAGAAAGAACAGATTTGTTAGAGTTGGAGCCTAATGAAATACCAGTGAGGTCATTCTACTTTGAAATCTTTGTGTTTCAACCTAATACTGAAACAGGTAAGATATGTAGGCATGTTTTTCTACATTAAGGAACTGACTCCTGATTTAAGGAGGCCGATGCATGACTAAGTAACCAGAAGACACAGAACATTCTAATGAGCATTGCAATTTGAAAAACATCTTTGACGTAATAAAAATGACACTCGATGAGCTTACAGGGAATTCCCTCCAAAAACCATATAAAAAGATGGTATAATCTAAAAACCATCTTTGACATAATGAATATAGCACACAGCAGAATTTACTCATAATTCTCTCTCATCATTTCTCTTTGAAGTAAATGAACATTTTAAAATGCTTTTAATAGAGATTAATTTACTCATCAACCTTAATATAGGGTTGGTATTTTCATGGAAAAGGAACACATACCCCCACGCAAAAACTCACACACAGGCACACAATAGTGGATAAATCTTGATCTTTTCATGAAGGAAAGAGAATTCATTTAATCCATTTTGGTCTCTGTGATTTCCAAAGGAAACTTTTGAGTACAAATTTTTCCAGTTGTAATAGTGTGATGACACCACTTTCCTCACAGGGTTTTATGGGTTTAAATTAAATGAGACAGCGACCAGAAACTGCTGGTAATTGTAAATCCTCGAAAACTAAGACAACTGATTGTGACACGTTAATTGAGCACCTACTCTGTGGGAGCTGCCTGGATCTCATTTAGTGTCCTGTAGTTTAACTTGATTAGTTCATCTATGCGACAATCTGGCCCCAGCAGTTGCCTGGTGTTGCACACTTAAATACAGACCAGTGATTAATGATTTAAAATTTTGCTCTTTGACAACCTCTTTCAGTGACACTAACACCTTCCTTTTTGTTATACCTCCAGACACATTTTCTCAAATTAACTTGAATTTCTCTTTGCACAAATTAAATTCCAGTAAAAATGAAAGCTGCAATAAATCAGTGCACGAAAGCTTTGACTTCAAGGATAGTTCCATAACTCACATAGAAAGTTAGGGCCTTTGTCATGAAGAAATTTCCATATATCAGAGAGAACATTTCAAAAGTGAGTAATTTATGGTTAAAATAGGCCTTAAGTTGCCTTTTGAAAGCATTTCCGTGGTGTAATTAACAGAGTAATCTGGAGAAGATCCAGGTTCCTGATTAGTAATATCTTTAAAAGGGATTGCTTCTGAAACTGTTCTATGAACTAGGCTCATAAATGCGCAGCATGAGTCCTGCTGTGGGTGACGGCCTCACTCTGAGCTCTGTGCTCTGCCTGCATCCCCCTCTCCTTTGCCACTCTAGGAAGTTGTAACAGTCCTTTTCCTCCTCAAATATATTTTTCCATATGTTCTCACTTGTTGCCATGCTAGGAATTTTATGAGAAATCTGAATAAATATTCCAGGTCATTAGAACTTCTCTTACATAGTTTTTATTTTTAGAATAATACTTGGTTACCTGTTATAAGCTGGCTAGCGTGCTAATCATTTTACTTGCTTATTTGGATATAAAGTGTGCACAGTGTTTTCATCTATTTCCACATTCAGTCCTCATAACGACTCTATGTGGTAATGACCTAGACAACAGAAGTAAACTTAACAAAGTTCTTAAAACGAAGGAGCCAATATTCAAGCTCAAGGAGTCGACGGTGGGAGCAGTGCTTTTAACCCGCGCTTCACACAGTCTCCTGATTATCCACACACATTAAGTGAAAAATGCAAAATGCAAAACAATAAGTGTGGATGGATCTCTAGTGCAATAAATGTTTCCTTGGTGTATAGATATATATATTTATATGCATTATATATCTGTATGTAGTCTGTATGTAGACTATACATAGGCCTTTTTATAGAAAACAAAACAAAATACAGTGAGAATTATTTACTCAATGCTTTCTGTAAACTAGAAACTTGCTGTGTACTAGATATTTCACATGCACTATCACATTCACATTTCAAAATAACCCATTATTATCACATCCATTTTGTAGTTAAGAAACATGGAAAAGTAAAAAATACTGAACCAAAATCATAGCATGAGGAAGAAGTTAAGATGAGAATTAAAGGTGTCAAGGGAAAACATAAATCGATGGTCCAACACCAGCTTCAAGACCAAAATAACCACATCAATGATAGGCACAGCACACATCAGTGGTGCAGTAGTGGCACTTTTATCTTGGGGGCAATCAACAGCTACTTAATTGGGAGGAAACTCAAGTGTGGTACTATAAACATAACCAAATACACATGGCTGGAGATGTCATAGATCTTAGAGAAAACCTCAAGACTGTCACATCCCTAGACTAATGTAATTTCTTACTGTGTGAAAAATATGTATCCTTATATTTACAAACAAATACCCCAGTCACAATTCATCAAAGAGCTTCTTTTGCCCCAGGTGGAGACTATTACCAAGTACCACAACTGGTCACACACAAACATTGTCTATGAATTGTCCAGGCCTAAGTGACACATCTCAATGCAACCTCTACACCTAGGGCTCACAGAACATAGAACAGCAGTGAAAAGAGAACACTAATGAATCTCTCAGTTCTCAATAATGAAGCTCCCTCATGCAACACAGGACCAGGAATACAAAAATGTCACAAATGTCCAAAGCCATTAAGAGTCTTCAGAAAGGTGGTCCTTGGACAGGACTCCTATCTTAAACTTCACCCACCCAAGGCTCAGGGAGCATTGCAGAAGAAGGGGCAGAAAGACGGTAAGAGCCAGGGAGGAGGTACACAGCCATATGGAAATAGAGCCTTACAAGCTCTTTGGACCCTGTTCATATGAATCTACAGGAATGGTGTCAACATACACAAGTCCCATGCAAAATCAAGCAGACAAAAAAGAAACCAGTATAGACCTGGGAAAATGGACCACAGACCCCAATCTTACCTGAAGAAATATTGGCAGCTGATTACTGCTAGGTGAGGAAGTGCTGATCTTTCTAAAGTGAGATAAACTAACTAGACCTCAGTAGATGAACTTGCACTGAGGAATGTCTGGAGACACTAACTTGACACAATAGGTCTTAACACAAATGACAGAATGTATGAATTCCAGTGGCGGGGGCTATGGGAGGTGCAGTGGGGAAGGCGGGGGTATGAAGATAATTAAGGCTGATTGAGATGTTCTGCATAAAATACACAAAAATTCAGTAAAAACAAATTTTTTAAAAAGATGAAAATTAATTAGGTAATTCCATATATGTATGCATATATATACTTGAATATGTAATTGTATATACATACATATCATTGTAATATATGTATATATGCATGTGTGCACACACATATTTGATTTGAGACATTAAGACATAAGACAATAGTGAAATGCCCTGAACAGGAAAATGTTTATAATTTTATGTATACGAACATACCATATATACATGCACATATATGTGGTATGTGTGTGTGTCTCTGTCTGTGTCTGTCTATGTCTGTGTTTGTCTATGCCTGTGTGTTGATTTTTTAGTCACAGTCTAGCTTTGTAGCCCAGGCTGGTCTCAAATTTAATAATTTTTCTACCTCAACTACCCAAGTTCTGGGGTTATAGTCATGTACTACAACATCTGCCTAATACATCTATTTTTAATTAAACATTTTTAGCTATCTTTTCCTATTACCAAATGAATTTAAAGTTCAAATGAGTTCAAGTCTGAGCCCTCTGTTGACTGGGGTCACCCTACTCAAGTAGACTGGCATGTTCATTCCCCTGGGATGGTGAGAGCTGTTGTTATATCACTGCCTTGCCATCCTAAGAGATATTTTGTGTCTTTCTGATCACCATACCTCTATTCCAGGGGTCACTAAACTATGGCTTTTTTTGCTTGTTTGTTTTTTTGTATGGTTCATGAACTTAAATGTACTTAGATTTTTTTTTATATAAAGGCTGAAAACGTCAGAACTGGGATATAGTCAGTGGTTCAGCATTTGCTTATGATGCATGGAGTCCTGAGTTTAATATCTAGAACCATGAAAAAAAAAGAATTAAAAAATACTATTTTGTGACATATGAAATTCCAACTTCAATCTCTCATAAATAATCATTGGAACACATTCATGACAATTCATTTATATATTGTCTGTAGCTGGTTTCACTCTCTAACAGTAACATTGAATAGCACCAATAAAAACTCCCCAAATTAAAATATTTACTACCTGGTCCATTCTAGAAAATGCTTACCAACTGTGGACTACTCTAACACACTGCATATTTACTTAATCAACATTCTGTGAGCACAATTCCTCCTCTCCAGGTAGGTTCTCTTCAGAGTCACCCTGTTAAGTGCTATCCTACACAATGTCTCCGGTGTTACCCCTCTGCTGTTGGGCATATTTGCATCTACCATCTCTTATAATATCCAGTACAATCACCACACTGGATACTGGAGCTTGAGGCAAAGTGACTTATCCATAGTTATAGAACTTAGAGGCAGACATGGACCCTAAGAAACATCCCTTCCATTCATTTAATGAACATGAATTGATTGTCTAACAGATGCAAAATACTGCTGCAGCCCAATATGGATTTTTTCTCTTCTAGCAATGTTTCCAAACATCTAAGAACTGGTCCCTCTTGTCCCTGTAGCAACATTATCCGATGAAAAAACTTCATCTATTGAGGAAATTGAAATTAATACATATGAATGCACGTTTCTTTACAAACTAAAATGGCATACCATAGTCCCAAATTAATTTGTCTTCTAAATCTCAGAAAGAACAAAATTTGAGACATTTTTTTTGTTGTTGTTGTTGTTTTTGAATCAGGGTCTCCTGTAGCCCCAGCTGTCCTGGAACTCACTATGTAGATCAGGCTGGCCTTGAACCCAGAGATCCACCTGCCTCTGCCTCCTGAGTGCTGGGATAAAGGTGTGCGCCACCATGCCCTGCTTGAGGCCGTCTTTTGAAGTTTGAAAAAGATCAGCAAGTTTTCAAACTAAGACATACTTTCTGGGCCTAAATCACTATATCTCGATGTCATCTATTCCAATTTTTTTCAGAAACAAAATGTTAGAAAGTTCTACTGTTATCCAGGATGAATGTCATCATTCTTTTCTTGCAGACTAGAAAGAATTATCATAGTCTTCAATTCTCATTTCTGAGAAGAATTAAACAAGTCGCATGCTGATTAAACCCTTCAGATTGAATAGAAAATGGGGAAGCCCTGCGAGGAGGGACAAGCTGCCCTAGGGAATCTGAGTTGCTGCATCAAGACTGCAAGAACATAGATGGGAAGGGTTCAGAGCAGCTGGAGTAGGGATGGAGGGTAAACATAACCAAACCTAGGGACATGGGAGCTTCTACAAGGGTGAGTTGCTTAGATGGCACCCGTAAAGAACAAGGAAGGGCTGTGAAAGGATTGGAGGGCAGTGCTCAGTCTTAACTTCCTCAGTTCTGCACACTTGTGCCAGAACACCGGACTTGGAAGACCCAATTTTCTTCCTAGACAATAAAGAAAAAAAGTATATTCTTTTTGGTGAATAGATCCAATTCTATAATGTTGAATAGATGGATGAGTGGAAAGATGAGTGAAAGATGCCTCACCGATTATTGCCATTTTGCCGGCCTCCCCAATAGGCATTATGCATATATGATGAGCTTTAATCCTTGTATCTAGCTATTGCAATTAGCATTTATAGTCACGCTGGTAGATAAAGACAGTGAGGATGGGAGACATAGAAGAACTTTAGTATGTATCATATGTATCTATAGTATATATGTATTTATACATATCTCTCTATGTATGTATCTATAGTATATGTATGAGTACAAAAATCCCTAGATGTAGAATCAGTTCTGTCCAGATCTTTTTCCCAGGATGTCCTGCCTGCTTCTCAGACTCACCAGGACCACTCTGAAGTTTTAAACCCTGCTTTACCTAACATGTGTTAGTTTCCTACTGCAGTAATAAATTATCACAGTCTTGTTGACTTAAAATATCACATACTGGGGACTCAGGAGATGGCTCAGTAGGTAAAGTACATGTCATCCAAGTATGAGGACTTGAGTTCAGATCCCCAGAACCCACATTAAAAAAAAAAAACCTGAGTGTTGTGGCACACACCTGTAATCTCACTGTTTAGCCAATCTAACCAAATTAGTGAGCTCTGGGTTCAATGTTCAATGTTTCAAAAACTAAGAAGAGTGATTGAAGAAGACACTTGAGGTGAACCTCTGACCCTCACATGCATGTACAGGCCACATGCACATGCAATCGGATACACACTTACATGCACATCCTCCATGTGTGCACACACACACATGAATATCTACACACATATAAGAATGCATATATACACATATATGTGTACCACATATGTGTATATATACATATATAACATTTATATATGATGTATATAAACATACATATATAATGTATATATATATGTGTGTGTGTATATATACACACATGACATGTACCACACACATAAAAGCATTGAAAAGAATAACATACATTTATTATTGTACAATTCTAGAAACGATAAATCCTAAACTAAAGATAGAAACTTATCTACTCCCCTCTTTCCCAAGATCCTAAGAGAGACTCTCTTTCCCAACTCTCTTGAAATCTAGAGGATCCTTACAATCCTCAGCTCATGGCCCCAAACATCATCATCATGGGCAGCACTGCATCATGTTCAAATCTCTGTTTCTCTGAGCTCTGCTTCCATCACCACTGCTCCATCTCTGACTCTGACCTTCCCTCCATCTTTTTTACAGACACTTGACACACCCAGGTAAACCAGGATCAGTTCGCCATTTCAAGGTCTATACTAAGCCATATCTTCGAAATCATTCTTGCCATGGAAGATAACCTCCAAGGATTCTGAGGAATAGAGCGTGAACATCTTTGGAGTGGCAGGGGATTACTGTGCTTACTGACTATGTAACTTGCTCAAAAATAGCAGTGTACAAGATCTATTGGCTCAAGCTATTCCCTCAGCTCCTGCTTCTAAGTCATAATCAAATTTTGCAAACTCTACCTCGTAAACCTTTCTCTCTTATTTCTCTT
>NW_008356473.1:2461392-2467610 GCF_000622305.1 Nannospalax galili | reverse complement strand
ACACACACACACACACACACACACACACACACACACACCATATATATGTATCTCTGGGTAGGATTTTAATTTTTGTTATTTCAATAGAGAAATATCAAAACATCATCATGGAACTCTTGTAAGTACTTTGTTGAGAGAACAACTATGGAAGAACAGTCAGCCCATGGGTGGAATCAGAGACTAATACTGAGTTACAGCTTGTCATTTTCTTAGCATGGTGACATTTGATGAGTTACTGAAGTCCTCTAATTCTTAGTTTCCTCATCCGTAATATCTAATATGTAAGTTATCCACAGAATCACACTGCAGCAACAGGAGCATTTATAACATTCATATGTAAGTCATTAGCAACAGACTTCTGATTCAGAGCATGAGCAGGTACATACACCAAGTCAGCCAGAGGCTGGAAACATTGTAATATTTAAAAGCTCAGCCTAGGCAGTCTCAGGCCAATGTGCACCAACTTGTCTGCTTCCTGATGAAGCTCAAGTCCATCTAAGCAGGGGCCAACGTCTTGCTTATTCTGGTTCAATTTTTATACAATAGATGAGTGGAGGGTGAACTCTTAAAGGAAAAGACTGCAGAATCTGAAACATAACAAAAATTATAAAAGTTCAAGTTTATTGAAAATGAGAAGTTAAATCACAACAGACTGCAAGTAGCTTTCTTTAAAATCACATGTACACGTGAAAGGTCTTAAACAAATGAGTCAGCCTAGAGTTGAAACTTTAGCAACTTCCAAGGAAACCTTTCCTTTTAACTATGGGACATACCCCCTCCCCAAGTCCCCCAAAACTATAGTTCTTATATTTTTAAGTGTCATGGTCATCTCCAAGCCATGTAAAATAGCTTCCCTGTTTGCAAAATTGAGGTGCTATACATGCTGCTAAGAGCTGTCTCAAATAAATGTCATTTGGAGTCTGTGGCTTGCTAAACATTAAGCATTCCTGCCACAAATTTGTTTCAGTCCTACATTAGCACAAGTTTGACTGGTGTGGGAATTCATTCTAAATTCCGAAAAGAGCCTTGAAGGAAAGAAAAATGTTTTTTAAAGATTTACATACAAATACTAAAAGATCAGACTGTGGAATTGCCACAAATTCTGGGAAGCAGACTAGATTGAAGCAAACACAATAAAGGCTCACTTTCAAGATTACTTTGAAATTTTATTGCTGCGTATTCATTGTACATTGCTATCAGGTTTCACATAAATAATTTGTTTCACATGTATCACATATGTTGACTGTATCTACCTCTTCACCTGCATCCCACTCCCTACCTTTAGTCTCCCCTCCCCTCTTCCTCTTTCCATTAATCTCTTTCCTCCTCTAGTCTCTCTCCTGCTTCCAAGTTAGGTCAAATGTGTATGTGTGTGTATGTGTGTGCGTGTGTATGTGTGTGTATGTATGTGTGTGTGTACGTGTATGCATGTTTGGGGGGCATTTGTATGTTATGGTTTTATGCATCTATGAAAATTCTAACCATATCCTACAAATAAGAGAAAACATGAGATATTTGTCTTTCTGTATCTGACTTATTTCACTTAATATGTAACTCGGGAAATAATACCAAGAACTGACAAATAAGATTGAAAGAAATTAAATGATTCTGTATGGCATAGGGAATAGTTACATCCGGTTCCAGGGGATCCAACACCTTCTTCTGACCTTCACAGGCATTGCATGACACAGGTACACTTATATACACATAAACTAAAAATAATAAACATCAAAAGCCAAACAATCCAATTAAAATTTAGACTAATGAAATGAAGAGACAGTTTTCAAAAGACTAAGTATTAATGGCCAATAAACTTATGAAAAGAAGTTCAACATCTTTAGCAATGCAAATTAAAGCTACAATAAAACTCCATTATTTTTAATTGAATTTTTGAGGATTTAATGCATTCTGTGTTGATCATATTTAGACTGCTCTCCGATCTCTGTACCTCGACCCACTGCCCCTTGCCCAATTTAATGTTCTCTCTCATATATATATATATATATATATATATATGGCCTGTAGAGTCAAATTTGTGTCTACAAATGCCCTTAAGCACTTAAGCATGGATCTATTCACTAGAGCTTGGTCAACCTACCCAGATTCATACCCTTAAAGAAAACTGAGTCTCCCTATCCCAGCAGTTATCAGTTGCCTATAGTTCCTCAGCTAGGATTGGGATTTCTTGCCCACTTCCTCATGTCTATGTTGGGATTTAATCTAGCATGACCTTACGTAGGTCTTGTGCATGTTGTTACTACTGCTGTGAACTCATATGCATATGTACTCAACTGTCTGGAAAACTCTGCTTCCTTGTGGTTATCCACTGCCTCGGGCTCTTACAGTCTTTCTGACCCCTCTTCTGCAATGATCCCTGAGCCTTTGGAGGAAGAAGTACCTTATTTGGTGCTAAGCATTCTAAAGTCTCTTATTCTCTGCATGTTGATCAGTTGTGGGTCTTTGTGTTAATCACCATCTGCCGCACGAGGAAGCTTCTCAGGTGAGTGCTAAGAGATGCATTATAATGGGTATAATAATAAGTCGTTAGGAGTTGATGTGATACAATGTCCATTTAGCAGAATAATCATAGTAGGTTCTCCCTTATGGCATGTGACATGTCTAGCCACAGGACCCTAAGCCTGATGTCATTGTCAGGTATGGGCTCCATCTTGTGAAGCAGATCATTAAATTCAGTCAGAATGTTGTTGGTTATTTCCATAATATTCATGACACTACTGTACCTGTTCTTTCCAGAAGAGTTGTTATTATAGCTTGCAGGACTCATAACAAGGTAAGATTGATGATTGCTTTCTCTTCCAGTAGCATGCATAGCACCTTCCAATATTATGAAAGCTATCCAATAAAGATAAAGCTTTGAGGTCAGTGCCAGCTTGATTTGATTTAAATCGAGTAGGAGCTAATGGGACTTTGTCCTCGTTTTTTCTACAGCTCATATATGTGGTTTCTTCAGCAATAGTGTCTTACCAGTGACTTGTGGTCAGAAACCAAGAGCAGGGACAATTGCCAGTATAATTAAATGGTCTACGGGACCCTTGGTCAATAGCTTCAAAAGCAGGAGTCCATCTCTGGTACTGGGCTTTATATTTGCTAGTCTACAGTGTCTGGTAAGGGCAATGTCACCCTGTTATAGGGTAACTCAATCTCTCTTTTTTTTTTTTTTTTTTTTTTTTTTTTTTTTTTGTCTTTTTGAGACAGGGTCTCCCTGTAGCCCCAGCTGTCCTGGAACTCACTATGTCAGGTTTCCATACAACTTTTTCTAAAGGCCTTTAGTGTTGGTTACTCCTCCCCATACCCCCTCCTATGCCTTTCCCTCCCATTCGCCGTCCCGTTAAAGTCTTCTTTCTCCAATATTTGCCTTCCACTTTACATCACTACATTCTATCTCCCCTCCCAGGACACCACCCCCAACACATGATCATTTACTAGTTTCCCAGGAGCATCCATCTATGAGAGAGAACACATGACATTTGTCTTTCTGGGTCTGGATTACCTCATTCAAAACGATTGCTTCCTATTGCATTCCCAGTTACCTGTGAAATTTAATTTTTTCCTTAATAACAATAATATTCCTTTGTATAAGTGTACCATACTTTTATTATCCATTCATCAGTTGATGGGCATCTAGGTTTTTATTTCCTGGTTACTGTGAACAGAGCAACAATAAACATGGATGAACAGGAATCTCTGGAGTAGGATATAGAGTCCTCTGAGTATATGCTCAAGAGTGGTATGGCTTGATGATGTGGTACATCTGTTCTTAGTTTTTTGAGGAATCTCCACAAATATTTCCACAGTGACTGCACAGTTTGCATTCCCACCAGCAGTAAATAAGGTCTACTCCTTCCCCACATCCTCACCATCACTTGTTGCTGGATCTTAGCCATTCTGACTAGGATAAGATACATTTTTGAAATAGTTTTGATTTGCATTTCTCTGATGGCTAAAGATGCTGAACATTTTTAAGTATTACTCAGCCAATGCTTTTTTTTATCTTTGGAGAGCTCCTTATTTAGTTCTATGCCCCAATTTTTAAGTGCATTGTTTGTTTTTTGATATCTACTTTTTTAGTTCTTTGTATATTCCAGGTACTAAGCTTCTGTCAGAGATATAGCTGGTAAAGATTTTTTTTTCTCATTTTTGTAGGTAGCCTCTTCACCAGAATGATGGACTCCTTTGCTATATAGAAGCTTTATAGTTTCATGATGTCCCATTTGTCAATTGTTGAACTTAAGGCCTATGGTATGGGATTCCTGTTCAGAAAATCTTTGCCTGTACCTTTAAGTTCCAGGGTGTTCATTACTTTTTCGTCTCAGATTCAGAGTATCAGGTCTTATGCTGAGGTCCTTGATCCATTTGGAGTTGAGTTTTATGCACAGTGAGAGATAGGGGTCTAGTTTGATTTTTCTACATACAACAGTCCAATTTGACCAGCACCATTTGTTAGAACATAAGGTCTTTTCTCCAGTGTGTATTTTTGGTGCCTTTGTCAAAAATCAGGTGGTTGTAAATGTGTGGACTTAAATCTAGGACCTCAGCCAGATTCCACTATTTCTGAAAAATGGAATTTTTAAAGTGAATGCCTCCAAGTGTGAGATCCATATACCACTGTCTTAGATTAAAAGAACCATTTTCCAGCAAAAGAAAGTGAACATACCCATGAGAGCCCCATTCCTCTCATAATCCATACCACTCAGAAACCCTGAGCTTGATAGTATAGAAAAATGGCTCATTGACAAGCCATTCTGAAGCACTCCAAGATGGCATGTTAGAGAGGATACCATGTTGAAACAGGTACCACCCTCTCAAAGGCATCTATATCCTAAATCAACAATTTTTATAGAATGATGTACCCTTAATCAGTGGAGTGCATGGCTCTAGAAATCAAGAGGCAGAAGCAGAAGTGGACCCGCTCATTGCTGTCCCTAGTCACCTACAAGAGGAAATCATGCTTCCCACCTCTGAAGTCTTGACTCTGGAGGCCTAGAACTGCTGCTTCCCAAATACAGAACTTCCACCTGGAAGCACAATGAGAATCCTGTTGAACGCTATGCTCTGGCTGCCACCTGCTCAGCTCAGGATCTCCATACCAAGAGAACAGATGTGAAGAAAAAGGAGTTAACATATTGGAAGAAGTAATGATATTTTCACCAAAAAGAGATGAGGAGTCAGCAATCTATTAATTTTTGGTCAATTTTCTTTTCCATCTCAATGCTTTTAAGATGCTTTCTTAGGGGCTCAAGAGATGACTCAGCAGTTAAGAACACTGGCTGCTCTTACAGAGGACCTGGGTTGGATTCCCAGGCTAACAACTGTCTGTAACTCCAGTCCTCCAGGGGAATCTGATGTCCTTTTCTAACATCTGTGGACATTGTATGACATGGGTGTATTTACATACATGCAGACAATGCACACAAAATAAAAAATAATTTTTAAATAATAAAATATTTTTAAAGATGCTTTCTTCATTTTGGTCGCTGTCAAAATTTGGGGTGAGATTTCCTTAACAATTGATTGTACCTGAGATTTATTAAGTCCCCGACATTTATGTTTTTCACTAGTCAATTCAAAGTTCTCAGCTACTTTCTCTGTAAATTTTTCTTATGTTCTGTGATATTTGTTATGAATTTGACTGGATTTAAAATCACCTAAAAGACAAACCTGTGGGCGTGTCTGTGAGAAATTAAAGAGAAGCTGAATTGAGATGGGAAGAACTTTCAGGAATGTCAGCGACACTATTCCATGGACAGGGGTCCTAGACCAAATAGCTGCATAATCATCTGCATTTAGGTCTTCCTGCTGCTTCCTGACTGTAACAGTGATGTGACCAGCTGCCATGTGCTCCTCTCCACATCTCCTCACCTCCTCTCCTCACCTCCTCTGCTCACCTCCTCTCCTCACCTCTTCTCCTCACCTCCTCTCCTCTCCTCACGTCCTTTCCTCTCCTCCTCTCCTTGCCTCCTCTCCTCACCTCCTCTCCTCTCCTCACCTCACCTCCTCTCCTTACCTCACCTCCTCTCCTCACCTCTTCTCCTCACCTCCTCTCCTCTCCTCACGTCCTTTCCTCTCCTCCTCTCCTTGCCTCCTCTCCTCACCTCCTCTCCTTTCCTCACCTCCTCTCCTCACCTCTTCTCCTCACCTCCTCTCCTCTCCTCACGTCCTTTCCTCTCCTCCTCTCCTTGCCTCCTCTCCTCACCTCC